>NW_008235964.1:1127101-1142297 GCF_000691975.1 Corvus brachyrhynchos | reverse complement strand
GTAAGACCTGGTAAATTATTGTTAAGCACATTCACTAATGGATTCGAACTGTGGTACAAATGCAAAAGCAGAAGCGATTTCTATGTGGGTGTAATTATGGTTAAGCAACTCTAAATTGGTTTCATCTTCATTGCATCCATAGGTAATGGAAAAGAGCTACAACCTTGTGCAAGTTAACATAAAACCTCAGAATGAGTTGATACGCCCTGAAGCTATTTGCTTTTCTCCCTTTTCCAACTGATATGCAGGTTTTGCCACTTTGATCTCTTTTCTGATTTGGACAATTAGGATGAGTAACTCCCTGCTAGTAACAGCTAAACTCAAGCACGGATATACTGAAAGGGCAGCAGAGCAGAGTCTAGCTATCCATTGGGTGTTATATTATGGTATGGTTTCTATGTTACGCATTCTTTTGGAATGGGACTAAGTCCCAAATATTCTCCTTTGATCCTAAAAAATTAATTGTGGCTTCCTAGTTTTGAAAGCCACGAGCATCACTAAATCAAAAGCTTTGTTTTATCCAGTGCCTTTTCTTGTTCATCAGAAGAAAGGAGAAAAAGTGACTGCTTGGGATAATCTTTCACTTGCAATAAATCTAAATCAAGAAAAAAACAACTTTAAATTGAACTCTGAAGCATCATTTTTTGTTAAAACACAGCTTCTTCTTCTGCATGTCACATTAGATATACTGTTACATTCACCCTAAGAGATTTTACCACCCTTTATGTAACTACCTGCCAGTTCACTGGATATTTCATCAACCATACTGACAACCAAAAAAAATTTTCAAGAACGTCTTAACAAAACCTTCAAAGTTATGATCTGATGTACTACTATAAAGGCTACAACACACTATTATAAATCCTATGGGGAACTAAAAAACAAAATATGCAAAGTCACATTGAATTTAATGTGATAACAGTCTTAAAAAAATGGCAATATTCTCTGGGTATGAAATTGCTTAAAAGTCTTTCATGTGCCAAACTCTCAAATGACATGAAACAGTCCCTTCTTCCTTCCTTTATATGAATAACTCCAATCAGTAAAGCAGTGTTTCAGTAGTCAGGCTGAATAAACTTTAGGAGTTCTCAGATTATATTTGCATTGCAATTCTTTTTAAGAAAAATCCATCCGGTTAAAAGTAGCTTTTGAAACACAAAGACAAAATAATGGCTTGTTCTGAAAAAAATAAAAAGAAAACCAAACCAAAAACAAAATAACAGCAACAACAAAAAATTTGAGGAAAGACCAAAGTTGAATTTTTTTTTTCCAGCATTTTCACCACAATGGCACTTATAAACCCTCTTCACAAAGAACAGTTTAGACTATTTAGAGACTCGAAAGCCAGTTGAGGTAATCAACACCACTGAAAAGCTGATCCTTTACTATTACACCTAAACTTTAAGATAGCTATTCTACTATGGAACACCTTCTGTGTTTATATGCTGTTAAAAAGGAGGTTTGAATATGCTAATCTGTACTAAATAAGGGCCTATAAGCTATTTATATCAGATTTTTGCTGAAGTTTCATTACATTGTGTGATAAAAGATGACAACTCTAAGCTAGTTTTCTTGTTTAACATGATAGTCACATTTTAGCTGAAATTAAGCAATTAATTTTATCCTTAATTCACAAATTTAACAGATTTTTCCATCTTTCCTCTTCTACATACATTCCTATCACATCTTCCTCTATGAGCACAAACATCTATTAAAGTATACTTACAGTAACTAGGTATGGCTACAAACACATTGTTACAAGTATTTCAAGCAATTTTACTTGATAATTGCAATTTTTTTCTGCATTTTTTCATCTTCTGTATAAAAGACATTATTGGTTGATGGGACAACACGTCTGCTGCTAGAGTGAAATGTTTGCCTACCTCAACTCAGCACCTGTACACTGAAGAAAAACTAATATTAAAATAAAAGCCAATTAGAAAAAAAAAAAGCCATATTAGAATAAAAGCCAAAACTCTGTTACCACATTAGAACCTTAATCTATATTCAGTATCCTGTATACTACTATGAGTAACATGTATTTCTTTATAAAGTAGTTTCAACTTCAAACATTTTCATTCCAGAATATCTTCTTTCTCGACTTTAAAACAAATTAACCTCAGAATTATGAGGTCAAAATGAATATCTATGCCTGCTGGCCACTAAAAATAAAATTAACTAATCCTTTCAGAAGTGTATCTAAAGATACCTACTGGATGCCAGGCAATGCAGTAGTTCCGCTTGTTGGTTACTACAGCTCTTTCTGCATGGAGTGACACTCTCCCTAAACTGTATTCGTACATAATTGTGATGAAGATATTGATTTGATCTTCCTTTATAAAATTGCTGAGGAATCTTCTGTTAGAATGGGGTCCTAATCGGTTTTCAGGGTTATCATACTCATTGTGAGATATGGAATTAAATAACCTCATTAGTACTTCATACATTGGATAGCGGAAAAGATACTGATCAGCTTCTGTCTAGTTATTTTCCCCTTTCCCCAGTCTTAAAGAGCCCAACTCACAGCCATGGCACTTACTGTCCTGAGAGACAGAACAAGTTTTTCTGAGCCAGAACAAATATTCCTAGAGCTGGGAAGGGTAAGGAGAAGAGAGGAAGAAGGGACTACAAAAGTGCAACTGCAACAGCTTTAGACATCATGCTGGAGTTCACGAAATTCTTTACTTGACACAAGAAAACATGCAGCATTCTCTACTACAACTTTCTTAAGTCTTTTTAAAGAGCAGTTAATTTCGTTTAATTTCACCTATTTATAACAATTTTATGCTAATGATAACAATCTGGGGGTTTGATATTTGCCTGATGCAATTTCAAGTTTCTTTTTCAATCAAGGCTGATTTATTTATCAAACTCTTTGGTTTTAAGTCATCAATCTTTTAACAACTGTCATCTAGAAAGTCATTCTGTAAATAAGGTAGCTCTTATAATATCCAAGGAAATTATTCATAGAGCCAGTTTTCACAACTGGAACTGTTATTTCTCTGCAAGAGGTAGGTGTCTACAGAAATATTCAGTCAGTTTTGTTTTCCCTGTTTTTGAGCTGCACTCCTACAAAAAATAGAAAAGAAAAAAAAAAAAAAAAGACATTCTTTCACATTACTCTTCCACTTAATCTTCTGGATTGGGTTGTATTCTTTGTGTTTGTGGGGGAGTCTTTTGAGACCATGAAAAGCAATTGCAAAAAGCTATGAAGCCTCAACCAAAAGGATAGACTGATTCAGGTTTTAGTGGAACAGGTTTACCAAATGTTCACTAATTAAATAAACTATTCAAAAAGTAGGAAATCTTTCTCATTCCCATTTTTAATGAATTGTTGCATGCTTTCCCAAGTGACTTTTAGTGAAACTAATGACACCATATTT
This sequence comes from Corvus brachyrhynchos, assembly GCF_000691975.1. Lineage (NCBI taxonomy): Eukaryota > Metazoa > Chordata > Aves > Passeriformes > Corvidae > Corvus > Corvus brachyrhynchos. The sequence goes on along the minus strand of NW_008235964.1, from coordinate 1,138,914 downwards.
CATCATCTTTCCTTTTTTGATCTTGTGTTCAAAGGGAGTAGTCAAGCCTAGCTCTAGCCAACTTAAAACCCACCATCTGAGTTCTGCATGTTCTTGAATACAAAAGCTTGTACAGTCCATAGGAAACATCTCTCTCCCATCTTGCACTGTTTAACACGGCTCCTGGTTAGAGGCATCACTATCAGACAAGCCACTGCACTCAGAGCAGGACTCCTGCCTTAAAAGCAGGGTTTTTTGGTTTTGTTCTGGGATGGGTTTTTTTGTTCGTTTTTTTTTGGTTTTGTTTTTTTTTTTTTCTTTTTTCTTTTTCTTGTTGGGTTTTGTTGTTTAACGGCAAAACTCACAGATTAAAACATTCTCTTTTTTTCAGACTCTCAAGTGCTGACAGAAATGTATTCAACAAGCAGTGCATGATTTTAGGGAAGCCTCTGAACTACACCTATTAGGCTCAGTGTGAAAACTGAGCAGAAAGCACATAAATATTTCCTTAACTCAACCATTATTGCCATTCCAATTAAGAAGCACAGCCAGTATGTCGTTTGCTATAAACTTTTACAGCTATGTATAGATATTTAATAGAAAATGACAACTTCTCTTAATTCCAATAGAAACAATGCTGGAATTGCTCACAACTGCCTCATCCCAAAGAACTCTGCAACAACTTTAAAATATGTATCTCCTCATCCTGTCTAGGACTGGACTGACCCATACCATGTATTTCCTTCAATAATTTATTAGGCTGATGACCAGTACTGAAGGATGATAATCATGGAATCATAGATTATTATCTATTATGTGATTATCTAGATTCATTATCTCATTTGCCACAAGTTTATGGAGAAAAGTCATGCCATTAACATTCTGAGATGCTTTAATTCTCTTGAAAGCAGTACTACTTATTGCCTAATCCCAATCTAAAACATCTCAACAAATACAAATTCTGTCAAATATATAACTTATTTCTGGGAACAGACTGTACAAAGAGATTAATTGTAACAAAAGAATTACAGAAGTATGTTTATGAATAAAAGAGCAAGGTATGGGATGAAATAGCTCAGATAAAAATAATATTTAAATAAAACTTGAATATAATGTATTACTGGGGTTTCAAGCCATTAAATATTCATTACTTCTGTACCTTGAGAACTGCTGATTCCCAAGCATATAAAATTTCAGTCTTCCAGCTACAATCCTTGCTTGATGTCAAGCATTTCACTTTCCCAATCTATTATGCAAGTGCTAATAATTATTTACTTGATAAATGCTTCAAATTTAAAATCATAACATCTATATTATTGATATGATAGAAAAACTTCTATCTCCAATTGTATGGTTCAGATTAAGAGAATTCAAGAAAAAGAAAATATAACAGCATGGCACCTTGGATATTTTCTGCCAAGGAAGGTATCTCTGTGCAGTATAAATCACTGTACTCAGTTGTTATAGCCAACAGCAGATAATGTTACTCAATAATCAATCACTCCATGGCTGATCATTTAATATCCACCTGATTTATACATGTCCATATCATGTTATTAAATGTCAAGTCAGAAATATTACACTTTCACATAGTCAAAATTTAACTCCTGAAGATAATTATAATCCAGTGAGAAATGTTTTTTTGGCAATCCACCATCTAATTACCTACATGTAAGAAAAAAAAAAAAAAGGGGAACATCTAGCAGTTTTTAAGGAATATAAAACTGTACATTTTTGTGCTCACTTATACTGCTTTGTTCAGATTTGCAAATACAAAATATATATTCAAATGAAACTTGAGACTGCAAAATATCCCAATCAAACACTAATTTATTTCCCTTCTAATCAAAGCTTGGAAAGGCTGCCACGCATTGCAGAAGAACTTTGTAAAATGGAGAATGCAAAGTAAAATGAAATTCACAGCACATACCAGGACAAATCTATTCTTTTCATGTCCCATGGAAACTGCATCACCCAAAATTGGGAGCTTAAATATCAAAACTATTCAAAAGGGGAAGGGCAGTGCTTGCAAGGTGCAAGTCAAGATAAGCAAACCACAGATTTCTAAATCTGTTCCAGAATATCCCTGAAGATGGTGCAGAATAAAATAAATAAACATTATCAGGCTTCAAATTAATTTTAAAACACCCAGAAAATAAAGCTGAAAATTAGTAAGGCCATCAGAATGATCAATCTCTCCCCACTAGTGTGTAGCTTACAGTAGCAAAACCAAAAAGTTGATGCCAAAGCTGCTATAAAGGTGCAGATAACACAGTTTGCAATATTAAAGGCAAGGAAGCCCAGCACCTGAAAACTCCTGTCAGCATTCTGGGTTCCAAAACAAGGAACTAACAGACAACAATTGCCCACAAACAGGTGATTACAACCACTGAAACTTATTTATTTTTAAAGACTCCAAAAGACAGATGCTTTGATAGGGCTGGGATTGGTTAAAAAGGAGCTGAGTAGCCCCAGGTACACAACCGATACAAAATGATCAGCGGTACAGTCACACCCAGCTCCACAGGCAAAACAAACAGTTGCCTTTGGCAAAAGGCTGCCAGGAGCTGCAACATGGCTGTGGGGCCCCTGCCAGTGACCTTAGGCCACAACCCAGGGAAGTCACAGCTGCTGCTGGTGCCCCTCTCCCCCTCCATATCCCTGTTCTCCAACGCAGGGAGCAGCCCCCAGGGATGCAGCATAAGGCTGCTCTCACTCTTCCCTCCTTCTCTTTCCTGGCCTCTCTTTCTTTGCATGGCAAAAATCATTTGTACCCATACTACAAAGCTGCCTGCAGCTTATTCTGGAGGGAAAAAAAAAGAGAAGTGCTATGCACTCTAATTTACACTTTATCAAAATAGCAGAAATAAAAGGTCACCTCATGAAATGCAGAACATAGCCTCACCCAGGTACTCAGTAAATTTCAGAAAGATAATCCAGCTAATACACTAGCAGAGGACACTATCGTGCTTTAAAGAAGATTTTTACATTCACTAAATATTAATGTTTCTTTTCTGTTCATTATAAAAGCAAAGTGCACAGTGAGATACAAACTCTGCTAGCTCAACCACAGACTCTTCACTAGCACATGCAATTGAGAAAATTCACCTGTCCCTGATGCACAAAGAATTCTGGAAACATCATCTCAGTTTCTTAGACCCGACTCTGAAATACCTGATAGTAGCCAAGGTGAGAGGTTAGTCATGAGCAGGGCTGTTTTGTTTGTTGGGGTTGTTTTATCCCTGCTGTACACACAGAAATCACATCACCTTTTTCCTTTCTGCTGCTTCTTATTCCAGATTCTCTCCCGCTTTACTGCTTCTGTTAACCACCACTTTCATTGTCTCTCTCCCATCTCAGCATACTTCAGGCTCTTTCACAGTCCTCATCTGTTAGGAAAGACTTGGTTGCACACTGAAGGAGTTCAAGACCAAAGGCACCAAAGGGTGCAAAAATTAATTTTTAGTCCAAGTTGTATATGGCATATCCATCTGCATATCATCCCTACCAAAGCTGATGAGTATCTCTAGGAGATCACTAGGTTTCTCAAACTCATTAAAGTCAGGAATTGTTAAGATATTAAGTGAAATAAAGGAGGATCTCAGCAGCACTAACAGGATGTATTGGGTTTGCTTGGCAAGGTCTTGGTAGAAGGGGGAGGCTATAGGAGTAGCTTCTCTAAGAAGCTACCAGAAGCCTCCCCCATGTCTGACAGAACCCATACCAGCCAGTTCCCAGATGGTCAAGGCTGAACCCACTAGCAGCAGTGGTAGAGACTCTGGGATAGCATATTTAAGAATGGAAAAAATTACTGTGCCAGAGCCTCTGCAGCCAGAGGAAGAAGTGAGAATATGTGGGACCCATGCTGGAGCAGGGGAAGGGTGAGAGAAGTTCTTCCCAGGAGGAGAATGTAGTGCCAGAGACCATATGTGACAAACTAAGCACAACTCCCATTCTCCATGCCTCTGTGTCACTAGGGAAAAGACAAAGAGAACTGTGGAGTGAAGCTGAGCCTAGGAAGAAGGGAGCAGTGGGATAAAGGGCATTTTTAAGATTTGGGTTTAGTTCTCATTACCCTACTCTGATTGGCTGCTAAAAATAAGACAGAGGTAGTTCAAACTGCACTGCTTTTGCTAGGAACTGAGGTTGCTTTGCTGTTATCTCCCCCAGAATGACAGTCTCAGATACAGACATCATATGCACACACTTAAGTTCAAAACAAAATTTCTGTCATCAAAATAGGCTAGAAATAGGATTTTGTAACTTTACTTATCAAAGATGTGAGTACTACTGCCCATTTGGCCTCAAGTGTCTTCCCATTTTTTTTAATTGAAACACTGTACATTGTAGTCTGTATACAACAGAAGACTAAGTTTATCAATGTTCCTTTCACAGGGTTTTTGAGTCATTATAAATGCATACAAATTAAAAATATTTTAGGAAGAATACTGTCCCCTTCCATTTTGTACATGAGTACATAAGCATACAATAACCAATCTGTATCTGCGCAGCTCTTTCTATGTCAATCCCAAAAATCAATCCCAGGTGGCATTAGTTATTTAAATGCCATTGACAGCTCCATGAGAAATTCACAACTGTGCTCACAGTGAAGGGAGGCTCAGTGTGAGTCAGATAATGCCTGAATTTTGGACAGTTGCTATTAGACATACCTTTTTAATCAGGGATTACTATGTCAGATAGGGAGCTTCTCCTGCAATGCTTTGCCTCCAGGAAAATAAAGCAGATTATTTTCTACTATGAAAGGACAAATCTTATGAGAAACTTTATAACCTGACCTTAGGGAAACAGGCAAACTGAAGTAAAATAACACTGACGATTTCTTCAACTACACAAGGTTCCCATCTACAATTTAATAATGAAAAGAACTTTTACACCTATATCCTTCAAGCCTATACTAAAGCATGCATTACTTATTTCAAAATTATATTAAAGTTTTGTATTAAGGTTATGTATAACAATTCAGGAAAGCAGGCTAGAATTACTGAATACATCTGGATGAATTTTATGGACATTAGCTACTGCAGTTCCAGCTAAAACAATAAATTGAAGCTCCAATTGCAAGCCTATGTTCTTCACACATCTTCCAAAGCAACACACAGTATTTCCGCTATTTGGTCTTTCTAAACTGAATGATTTATAGAAGAATGTATTCAATCCAGCAATGGTGAGATACTTTTTAGTACCATGTAAGAAAAAAGACACAGAGCACTTACTGTGTTCTGAGTTGGAGACAAAGGATAATAGGCAGGAGAATAGGTACTATCCCAGAGCCCTAGGCAGGCTCATAAAAGTTTTATTTCCACACATAAGACCCATACATTTGGATAATACAAAGAAAAATTCTCCCTAGAGTGACCTCTTTGATGCTTTCAATATCAAAACTTGAGATTGGTGTGAAACGTAGATGGAGAAAATAGAGATGGGATATGGAGATGAACCAGGTATCACATCATACTTCTACTGAGCTGCAAGAAGCCACAATAACACAGAAACTGGGAAATAGAGGGAAGAAGCACTGACTTCATTCAGACACTCATAGTTCTCAGCAATGCTGGCTTAGCTCAGCTGCCTACTGTCACAGTGTATACCTGTAGAAACCGGGAATAGAAGCTAAATCTCTGTCTTGATTTCAGTATCACAGACCATATAAAAAGACTGCAAGTGGTAAAGGCCCAACTGGAACTTAAGGGCATCTTTGATTTCCTTTACTCTTCCCTTAATCCAGACCAAAATGGCTTTTATATTTTTGTGTTTGTCTGTGGCTTATTCCCATATTGATAAATTATAATTATCACTGAAACAGCTGGATACAGCAGTAAGAACAGGTGGAGAATTTACCCATCTGCTACAGGTTGATAACTATAACTAGGATAGTGCAAAACCAATTATATTTAAGTTCATACTACTTCTTAGCTACAAGTGTACAAAATGCTGTTTAAAATCCGGCAGCAGCAGCAGTAACCACTTCCCCCTATATGCAACCCGGAAGAGCAATGAAATTTGATTCACAGAAACAGAGCACAAAAAAATTCAGAGTAAGAATTGAGATGTTATTAGATTTAAAAACAAGACCAGTCAAAGGGTAAAGAACATGAAAATTTTCCTGAAGAGACAAAAATAGATTTAAAGAAACTGGGACAAATTACAGAACACTATTTTTAGGGTGTTATTAACACTTGCCACACTTGAAGTGAGAATGAAGCAAAAAGTGAAATACCCCAAAACAAGCTTACATTGAAAAATTCATGTGAAGACTACTTTTCTGAGAGATATGCTATCTTCATATTCTTCTAGATGTTTCATTTACACAGAGGATAGGCTGGGGTCAATGTCTTTCACATGATTAAAGCCAGGGGAAGGAAGACGGGGAACCAAACATGCAAACACAGACAAGACCCTCAGGATCTCTCCAATTCCTATGTACCACAGTGTTCCCCTGGGTACAATGACAGCTAATAGTCCACTTGTCACAACTTCAGCTGCATGGAAAATATACAAAAACCATTTAGGTGGGTTCAGTTCTCTCTAAATATAAGTCTTGCTTCATATCCACAATTACATAATCATTAGTGGAGCTGTATTGGCATAAGGCTAAGTTAAAGTGAAGATTAGTCACTCTGACTATGCTAAAGCATCTGTCAAGGATATAATTTCATAGTGTTTTTCCTGGACCAAAGCCACACTTGCCACATTGGCTAACAAGATGGCTGAATTTAAAGATCACATTTCATTGCAATTCAGTTGCAATAAAAGATAATTTTTTAACTGCACCTCTAAAACTAGGTATAAATTGTTATTGTCCCATCCCACCACACATCAGAAGTATCACAAAAGAAGAAATATTTTGCAAAGGCTGTTTGGTAATCTGTGATAAAACTTCAGTCCTAGAGCCAGGAACATGGTCAAAGGCACAGGCAGTTGATATGGTTTAGGAGTCTCCTCAGAAAACAAAAGAAGGGAGAAAAGTATCCACTCCCACACTGAACTTTCCTAGAGTTAAGACACATTGGCAGATAAGAAAGCAGGGAATAAACTACAGCTACACCTGACCAGTCCCTGAGAGACTCAATTTACCCCCATTCACATGTGCAGGCAAAAACAAGCGCTTGTATGAAAGAATATTTCTGTGAAGAGCCAGTGGTTTTAATTAAAAGAAGCAACAAATTAATATATCCATAAAAACTTGGAAAATTGCTAGCATGAAGCCAAGATTTTACAGTACATTTGACAGATGTAACAGTTACTACAAGAAATGTGATAAAACAGACTGAATATATCCCATGCTGGAATGCAGTGCAGTGACATACATAGCACAGACAGAGCAGAGAAAGAGTTATTTCGAGAACTTTCTTCTGAGACTTGGGTTTGTTGCTGATGTAGAAGTTAAAAAGATCCTTACCTGGATACATAATTTGGCAACCAAAACCAGTAGTACAACACACAGAAGTAAGTTTTAAAGTAGGTAAGTGATTATCAAAAGCTCAGTTTATACATTAACATAAATGAAACTAGACAAATGAGAATAGATGTTGTCTTGGGGCGATTATTTACCGTTGCTAATGCATAAAAGCGTAATAAATGTAGCTATTAGCATAGGAATGCTTTAATCCAGCTGTAATCTCAACATTAGCTAAATTAAAGGAGAAAGTAATAAACCTGAAGATACCTTTTCCTTCTCTACATTAGAAAAACAACATGCAAAGTGAAAGCAGAAGACTAAAGAAAAATATCTTTGTAATGTCTCCACAACCCCATAAAAAGAAGCAGTGCCAAGCACAAAGCTTACAGGTGAACATTCAAAAAATACAGAAGGGTTGAGATCTAGTGCTCTGACTAAAGACCTGCTCTGCAAGGGATTAATTTTATTTGACCTTAACACCTGGAGCGCAAATTTCCTTCTTCTACAGCCTAGTCTCGTCATATTTTGTGGAAAAAAAAGGCAAAGAAAAGACTTTGCAACCTATGGAAGCTGTAATGTTAAGAAATGGGTTTTTTACAAGTAATTCTTTATTTGTTGATTCAATGAAAACCCCTTCTGTTTTCCAAGATGTTTTAGGTAATATGGTACTAAGATGAGTGCTATACATGATGTTGAAAATGGTCAGTTGCTGGCTAAAGAAACCTGGAGCTCTGTTTATTAAAGTTACCATTTTTTCTCCATTCCCCAGATCACTTTGAAGCTAGACTAAATCTTAACCAAAAGAGATTTAAATAAGAATCTTTTTCTTTGACTATGTGATGATCAGTAGGTAAAAGAATGGAAATAAATGAAGACTTTGCCTACTATTAATGGAAAAAAAACCCCAAAACACAACCTAATGCAAACCCAAACAACAGTGTCGCCAATCAAAATTTGGTGGCACATGAATCTTCAGAACACTAAAAGAGAAAGTTGTTTGCTCAGGAATCTGACAGTTCTTACTCTAAAGGTGATAGTACTTTTCTGCTCTTTGCTCAGCCATGTGCCAGAGAAGATTTAAACTGAGAGATCATCTTCAGTTACACTGTTCACAGGCAGGAGAAAATCACTTTTTTCAATTAGTTGAACTTAGCATTTAACACAAACCATAGTCTTACCCAACCTGAGACCTCTGTTACATAAACTGCATCTATTCTTTTCTTGATTTCCATGGCATTTCTGATAGTAGTTCCTCATGTCATACAACTGATAAATAGCATATTATCACCAATTCTCAGTACTTTGTTGCAGTAACTAGCTGTGTTCAATCCTGCACCTCTTCTGATTTTCTAGAATTGACTGTGTTCAGTTTGCAATGAGGATTGTTTACCTTAAGAGCTCTATGCTATTTATGTTTAATGGAAACTCAAAGAACTTTGCGAAAGATGATCTTAAACTCTTCCTCATGAAAACAGACTGAAAATACATTTTTCTCCCTTTCTGGAGGTCTTCTCTTTGTTTACATATAAAGTAATTGTTACAGCTTCTTGGGAGCCCTTCAAACTTATCAGCCTGTTTTTGAACCACAGTCACAAAAACATATGTTTTGTGTAAAACAAGAATGAATTGCCAAAGACTTCTTGGCCTTTCAGTCCATCACTATGGCATTACAGCACACCAGAATTCTGGCTAATCTAGGATTCATATGCCCACTACTTCCTATCCCAGAGAGTGTGCTAGAATTTATGTTCACAGCACAGTAATGATTAACTAATCTAAACTCCTCTTTTTGACCGTAAGACCACACTTTTCCTTTGCCAGCAAGCTATTTATTATACAGCACCTCTTTATGCAAAAGCATTATAGTATCCAACAATGGGTATAAACAAACAAAACTGATCTGCATATTCATTTTAGATAAACACACATAATGAAATTCTAAAATGAACCTTTCTGAAAATCGACAGATGTCTTGGCTCTACAAAATAGAGGTGATCATCTCCCACAGACAGATTCCTAATAATTTCTGATGATTTACATTCCTAGTTGGGTCAGAGTGTGATATATGGAAACAATCAAAAATGTCTCTCTACTGAACACCAGGCACTGGGCAGCAAATATTCTGTATACTGATATACAACCAGATGGAGACTTTCTAGAGTTTAATAATTCCTATTTTAAAAGCTGTTGTCGTAATTTATATTTCAGTATCATTTAAAAACCACACTAGGATTGTGCTGAGCAAAATGGAAAGCAAACAGAGCTGGCAGACCAAACAGTCAAGTCAATGACTGGAAAGAGAAAATGCAAAACATTGCCCACGGATGGTCAGTTTTAGAATCAAGAGTTGCAAATACCCAGTTCAAATCCACTTACAGCTAATGTTATGAGTTACTATGGCTGCAGACATCCACTTGGATGAAAAAGATGGCTTGCCTGAATTTAATGACTTAAAGTTGAATTTCATTCTCAGATAAACTGGTGCATGTGAGGGAAATTCTACTGTGTCTGTGCAGCTACTTCAGATTCCTACTCATTTAAATGAGAGCAAATGATGGGCTGTAATCTGCTGTTTGATTTACAACAGCTCAGAGGTTCACACGGAAATGTTATGTATCTTTTCTATGATAACCCTCTTCTTGCACAAAGAAAAATTATTTGATGACACAACAGGAAAACTTACTGAGTGGACACAGATTTGGGGCTACCTTGTCATACCTGCTGGCTAACTTCTTAATGTCTGGTACTCATATGTATTCAGGGTGATCTTACCTTTTATAAATGAAGGATGGTCAACAGCTGCCAAGGCAATTTGCAAATCTAAGCCTGGGACCAGACTTGGTGGGAAATACGCCTTTAGCTCCTGCCTTTCCTCCAGCTGAGCTGTAGCAAAAGTGGCATTATGGTGCTTGGCTGTGCCCTGGTGCAGGAGAAGACACTCAACTTTTGAGCCTAATCAAACATTTCATTCCTAATCTGAGTCAATAGCTTCAGCCAAGTGGAGCTGGACTGGCTACAGACTTTTATGGAAAAGACTGTGGATGTCACTGCTTCTGGTTGTTACACACAATCCAACCCCCCAGACTGATTCCAATCTGGGATTTAAATATCAAAATTAAAATATACACTGAATCCACACATAAATAACAACTTCTATTCAAACTATACCTACAGACCAGTAACACATAAATGCTTTCTTCTTCAGTTTACACAACAAATAAATCGTCATTAAACATCAAGGTATTGGGGTTTAAAGAGGAATTTTTTTTTCTTTTCCTAAAAATGAGCTACAGAGTTGAATATTACAGAGTCTCTTTGGCTTGTCAAGATAATTTTGTGTTTACCACATTAAAACTGTCTCTTTCACAACATTGGTTTAATATAATTTTTTTCCCCCACTATGCTGTGTCATCATCTATTAGAGATAATGAAAGAACAAATGCAAATAAGCAGTCATTTAACATAGTAACATGTAGTAACACCTCTGTCACGCAGCCTTGGAACATCTGTCAGAATTTTGATCATATATTATGATAAGAAAATAAGTATTGTTATAAGTAGTGATAAACACAGTAACTCACACTAACTTTTTAACACTGAAGAACAAACTCTTTGCTATGGTAAACCAACCCGATCTCATAGCAATGATACAATGTGATGTGTTGATATGCTAAGTCTGGCAATTCCTACATAAAATAAAGTTGAAGATTAATATAGCTTTATTAAATGTGACAGATACAATGGTGCCAAGTAGATCAGTGCAGAAGAACAAGACATCATCATAAAGTTTAGATGGACAACTGCATTAACTTCCAAGTAAATTTGACTCACAGCGGCAATAGCTTTATCATCTCTGAGAAGCTGAGATGGTTTCTCATGGCTATCAGAAATATAAACTGCCATAACAGGTACAATCTATGCCTGGACCAGGAGACTGTCAAAGAAGGTTCACATTAATATAAGTAAACATTAAACCCCAAACAGCACTGTAATTACAGGCATATTTCTATTTTTCTTTGCACTTGCTAGCTGTCTTCCAAAATATTCCTGCACACAGTGTTTGCCGTAAGATTATGTCATTAGAACAACCAGCTGCACACATGGGACAGGATGCCTGGACCTCAGAACCCAGCCTCTACTCCCGAACTAGCATTCTAATTAGACAGGCTACAAAGAAGGAATTTAGAAACACTACACAGCCATCTGTCTAGAAAAAGCAAAGCTTACCTAGGATTGAAACTGGCAAGGGACATCAAGGGCAACAAGAATAGTTTCTATGCTAAATATGCAAGAAAAGGTCTGGAAAAGAAAAACATGGGCCCACTGCTAAACACTACATCCAGTATCATTCTCCCAGTACCAAAAAAGAGTGGCAAACAGCAGAAAGCTCAGTAAAAGACAACAAAGATGGTTA
>NW_008235964.1:1091727-1127089 GCF_000691975.1 Corvus brachyrhynchos | reverse complement strand
GCAGATGTCTGCTTTGGGAAACTAACTGAAACCTAAGGTTACTTTACTTACGAGGAGACCATGGAGAAGACAGAGCCAGGTGCTTAAAAGTGATGCCCAGTGACAGGACAAGAAACTGCAGACGTAAGTTTAAACTAAGTGTATGGAGAACTTTTTTCACCACAAGGACTTTGAAGGATTGGAACAGGTTGTCCACAAATGTTATGCAGCCTCTCTTCATGGAGGCTTTCAAAACTAGATGTCAAAGTCCTGAGCAACCTGGTGTGGTTCGTAGACCCTACTTTGAACAGGAGGTTGGACTAGATAACCTACCAGTGTCCCTTCTAACCTCAGTCATTCTGTGTCTGCAATTTAAATGTTTGTGTTAGTTGTCTAACATCCCATGCCACCTGTTCTGCTTGCCCTGTTCAAATGCTGTTGCAGTGCACATCTCATCAATGAGGTCTTGCTGCCACCCTCAACGCCCTTATTTACAGAGACTGGTCATGTTGGCTGCTAACAGTATTGACAGCAAAGGATTCAGTAGCATCACCACTAATACAATTGGAAGCATAAATGACAAATGTGTATTAGCACTGACTCAGACTCTTGGTCATCTTGTTGCTATATTCAGATTCAGCAATCTATAGATTGCTGGTGCTCTTCAAAGTGCAACTTCAAAATTTATGCCTTCAGTGTGCTCTTTAAGTGTAGTATTCAAATCTTTTTCTTGTCCTTGCAATAATATGCACAGACTAAAAACACATTTAATGTATTTTCTTATATGAAACATGCTCTGTTGTCTTAAAAAGCAACTCCCCCTCTCTGCAAATAGAAGAACTGCACATTTAGAAAGGCCTGAGACAAGACTTTAAAAGTACAGAGCAATCATCTAGAACTGCCCAGGATACATCTGGATTTCACTGTAGCAAATATGGGGATGTGACCAAAGTTTCTAATCACAAACCAATTACATATTTTCAAAACTTCTACATCTATGCACATAGAAACAGAGCAGTACCATGAAAAACGAGCATGCATCACTTTAAGTGATGGTACCACATAAGTCACTTTCTTGAAAGATTTCACTCATCATAATGGTCTTTACTCAGGAAGAACTAAGTTTGTCACCTACTTTCTTAATAAGCTTTCTCCTTCTTTTTGAAAAGTTCAATCAGGCAAACTGAGCTCCTTATAGAATAAGTCACTCCTTCAAAGGAGTGGGACATAGCAGTGCCCTACCCATAACCAGAATGCTGAAGTAGATCAGATTACTCTCGCGAAAGCTTTTTACTTGCAAGACTAATGCTTGAGCTGTAAGTTTCTGAAATTTCATGAAAATCCTTCTAAGCCTAGTGAAGTAATGTTTAGGGTTCTAGTGCCATATCTTTGAACATATCTGGAAATAACTACTAATGAGAGCCAAAGTTTCTCACTTAGCTAATCAGTCTAGAAGATGAAGCTCTAAAATCCTAAATGCCACTAAGAAAATATATCCCCAGAGAGAGAAAGTAAGCACTGAAACTGGTATTTAGTTCTGCTTCTGTTAGTTCTTAAGGCTGACTTATTTCAGTCACATCCTGTCAGACAACACTATCTGCTAAAACCAAGAAATAGATTTCCATGGATTTGAACAGGTGCTACATGATGCTGATTGAGCAGCGCCAGTTTCTCTGAAACCAGAGTCATTTCCAACAACTCTTGAGAAATAAATCAAGGAAAATTACATTTATGTTACCTGTTTGATTAATTTTGAGACTCCTTTCTTCTAAAAGACATCACTGTCTTGTAATTCCTTCCCTTATCTAACCTTCCACATTACTTCAGACAGCTCGATAGGACTATGCTGAGTGACAGCTTGTCATGAGAGTAGATGCTGTGGAACACCAGCATGGGCAAAGGACATCTCCTTCTCATGAAACAACAAATGGAGAAGAAACTTGTGCTGTGCCTTCCCTTTCCATTCATACACAGTCCGTAATAGCTTCAACACATCTGTCTAGTTTACAAGCTGTCGGTTGCATAAATTTTCCACCTATGATGAAGAATGAAGGCCACTGCAAAAGTTAAGACAATTCTCCCAGTGAGTACCCCCCATATTGTACTTAGAGACTCATCTTTCCCTTTTAGTAGCTTCCTGTGGGAAGAAGTTTTAAAAACTGGATATTATGAAGAAAGTCTGTTCTCAAGAACAGAGTTTGGGAATTTCATGACTTTTAAACTCTACTGAGCCCAGGGAAAAAATCCTGATTAATTGAATGGATCAACTTGTGACTGATCATTGAAATCCATTCCTGTGACTAAGTTTGCAAACTTTCTGCCTTTATATTCGCAGGTCATGCATAATTCAAACATACACTGCTTTCACTTGCCATTACATTGCAGTGCTCATCTGGGGTCTCAATCAAAAACCTTAGAAAAATGGACCTCCTGTATTCTGTTTCTATGCACTAAAAGGTCTTACTTGATTTTATTCTGCTCATACCTATAGATAAACCTTTCAACATCAAGCATCCAAGCATTTAATAGATCAGACTCCCAGCCTTTTTGACTGAACAAGAAAAAAAATTTCATCAAAGTTAAAAAGAAGTAGTGATAAAGTAAGATAATGGTTCAGAGTCTTCATTGGAAACCAAGCAGCTTACAAAAGATACATGTAAGTCTTTGAATGAATCACTTGCAATGAATCTTTGCACTTCCCTACATTTATCCCATCAAATGTATTCTAACCACCATAAAATTCAATATGCAAAAATATACACACCATCTGCAGATACATAAGGAAGTGATATACAGCATGAATCTATGCATTTGAATCTCTAAATACTTCCATTATGTTTTATGATGCTAAGAATAGACAGCATAGGGACTGAAGCCCAAAACTAAATTATGACACAGAAAATGTAGAGCCCTTCTTTTTAATACTTGCATAGAAATAATTCCGTCTGCCATATTCTTCCATGCAGAAGCACTGGCTTCTAGTTTGGTACATTCAGGAGATATAAGGAAAATAACTGCAAGGAAATACACTTTTGTTAACTGGACTTATTATTTTTTATTGCACTAACTTGCAAATCATCATCTTTCTGCCACCACCTTCTTTCCACTTGCCTTTTTTTTTTCATTTCTCTTAATGTTTTAAAAAATGGATCTTACTTTTTGGTAGTTAAATATGATGTTCACCCTTTTAACTTCACTATCAAGTGGAAAACAGGCAATCAAAATGACTGCTTTAAATGGCTGAAAATAAAAGTTGAAAAGAAGAGAATGATACTATAGGAGTAGTAGTGTTTCAAACACAAAATTCAAGATGTATCTCTTCTCAGACAAATTTCGTACAACACATTTGAAGTCAAATGCAAAGAAATAAGTGGTGCCAAGAAGAGGAGACCTGTCAGCAGAAATAAATATTTTTATGTGAACAGAAACTGTACACATAAGGTACATTCAAAAATGTGAAAGTTCTTAGAAGGTGTGCCAGGGGAATCACTAGTTTCCACCAACGAGTACCTGACCCTACTTTATCAGCAAGTACATATGTGGTACTTAAAAATTCAAAGTATGACCTTCTCAAAACAGTGTCAGTCTACCGGCATTTCTCTCCCTGAATTGTGTAAAGAAGATTCCAATGCATAAAGAGAGGAACCTGTGCAGAGGAAACTGAATTACCATTGCAAGGACACCTTGACTTCTCCTCTTTTCTACTACAGACATACTTTAGTCCTGGAAGAAATTAAATGCTGTTCAATGATTCCTCACAGACTATGAGGCCACTTTTTATACAATCTATGTAAGCAATAGGAAACTAATTTAAAGGGATATTAATACCCTGCAATGCACACAGAATTAATCCAAGTCATAAGGACAGAAGTGTCAATTGGAATAAAGCAAACTGAGGGGAAAAAGCCATTCAAGAAAGGCAATCACTATCATAGCTTCAGATTCAGAAAGAAAATCAGAGTAAATTTTCCTTGACGTGCTCTGAAAGTTGTATCCTGCATGCTGGATACAACCATGCACCCTGATTCCCATTATAACTGTAATATATCAATAACTGCTACTAATTATGAATTTATAATATCTGCTCTAGTAGATTTTCATTCTAGTGATAACACATCATTTCTGATGTCATATCCCTGGATCTAAAAGGCAAATGACTACTTATTTTTGAATAACAAGTTTAGATCAAAAAATATAGATTGTGTGCTTGTAGAGAATTACTAATTCTATATGGAAAAGTCATCCTAATGAAACATTATTTAAGAGCATGAAACACCTCATAAATCCTATTGGAACATAGGGATTAACTGTTTTCACATAGAGGTTCGGAAAATAGATCATTACTAAACAAATTTTCATTGCAAGATGCTTCAAAGCTCTGTAAATTACAGGGTGTTTTTAAGGCCTTACACTTTAAAAAATGCATATACTGATTCAGGATGAAATAACAGAAGTTCTGAAGCTGGAAAACCAGTTAATAACTAATGAATTTACCTCATTAAACCTGCATTTTTTTTCTCCTCCACTGCCTTGGAGCAAAAAGAGACACTTAAAAAATGAAAACCTTTAATGTAAAAGATGACAAGACAAAGGAGACCCATAGTTAATAGAAGAAAATAACAATTTCAAATATAAAAATACCTCTTTCAGCATGTATGGAAAGGAAGTTGATTTAGGGGGAGGAGAAAGTAGAATGTAACATTTAGCTGAACTGATTCAAATATAAATGTTCCAGACATACAGATCAGGTTCAAAGTTCAACTCTTGGAACATCCCATGAGCATCACCTTGCCCTTTATAGGTACTAAAGACATACAGATCCTTACAGCATCAAATATATCTTCATTTCATCCTGGAAAGACATCAAGGACCAAACTCAAATGCGCTTAAGGAACTCATCAGGGAAAGTGTGTCATACCTTAGACCAACACCTGGAACAGGCCGATTCACCATACTAAAGCTGAACTTCTCTTGATTCCAGTTACCAATAGCATACAGAAGAAAGGAAGGGGAGGGATGAGTATGAATTTCACTGAAGCCTCTAATTATGTCTGTAACTAATTGTAAAACATTATGGATTCAAACCTAAGTTCCTTTAGCTACAATGTGCATTCATTGCACCTCATGAAAAAACATTGCCAAGATTTGTCATTTGAAGGGTGACAGAGCACTAAAACAATTCTTACAGGTCTGGAGAAGAAGCAGCACAGATAAAGTATCAAAAAGATGCCAAATCAAATGAGAGATCATATTTTGATCAGGAGATCCTTCTGCTGATAGGTGATATAGAAGAAAAATGGCAGTGCTCTTCCTCTTTAGAGGTCTGGGATAACAGTGTAATTGAGTCCCAGCTATACTGGGTACACGACTTTAAAAATTCACTGCACAGCACAGTGCAAGTGTTCTTGGCTATGACTGAGTCAGGAAAAAACAGAAGTGCATTGTAGGTCAGCACAAAGGTGCACATACAAAGCCCATGAAAGAGGCAGTCCTGTTTAATTTGTTCTGTAATGAGTACAAAGCCTACAATTTCTCAGTCTTACAAATGTCATGCTGTGACATCAACCTTAAGTCACATTAAGTAGAAAATACATTGCACTTTTAAAAAGAAAAAATCTAAGCACAGTTTGGTTTTATTCTGAATTCTTGCCTTTCTATAGTTAGAATTAAACTTTACAAAAATACAAATACTTTTAGAGATAGTGCTGAATCTTTAATCCAATGTCCACTTCCAACTTTAAAAGAAATACAGAAACTCTTATGAAACTCCAAAAACAAGAGCCAGAAGGTTAAATACGTTGAAACTTTACTGCTTTAGCCAATTTTTAGTGTCAAATTGAATTTTGAGCAAACAAGCATCAATTTGGAGCATATTTCAGTACAAAAAAATTAAGAAATAACAAGTATTTCAAATATTCCAGTTTTTTCCTACTGTAATTCAAAAGCAAGAAGAGAGCATCTGAAGTTGGGTATGTGCCCAGGTTGGTTTTCTTGTACTAAATCAGAGTTCAATGTTTCATGAATTGCTGTGGGGAAATAATATGTATATAGACATTTAAGAGTCGGTGTGTTGGTTTGGGGGAGGGTGAAGAATAGGAACAGGCATATGTGACAGCTTTTTCAGACAATAAAGGACTTAATATCACACTCTAAATGTACAAAAATATAGTTACTAACTATTATCCTGAAGACAATAGCTAAGAGTTTGTCAGCAATCAGAAAGAAATACATTTTTTCTTCTCATATAAAAGGGAAGATACAAAAACTTAAGACCAATTACAGAAGTGACACTTCAAAAAAAAGCCTCAGGTATTTGTATTGACAACTACTGATGAGGATCAGAGTTATGTCAACATCTTCAGTGTACTCCTGTATTTGCAAATATGTGCAATTATGAGAATGCTATTGTAAAACCAAACAAATCACAACAATATACTTCTTATGGATGTCAGGAATATAGCCAGAAATCTCAAAAAAAAAAAAAAATTATTACAAATACATTTGGAGTTTTTAGAACAATTATTCAGGTAACCACAAAATCTTCTCAAAAAAAGTAACTACACACATTAGAATGGTATACTTAAGGACAAGATTTTATATGTTCAATTTCTAATCTCTATACATGACAGCTGGACCATTTCCAATGTGAAGGCTGTTTGCTAAGGGAAAAAAAGAAAGGAAAAAAATACCCCAACAACAACAAAGAAATTTACTAACCTAGAAACACTAAAAACAGAAGACCACCAGATGGTCTTTCAAGCCTTGTCCTTAGAAGCCTAAGTTACCTCACTGTCTGAGTAATTTCATTAACCTATAAAACACAGATGGAAAACTAATACACCTCATCATTCTTCTCAGTGAGTGTTCTGGTCTGATACAGCCTACTGGCTCTTACGTTTTTTTTTTCCCCCTAGTGATGCAAAAATATATATTTTCCCCCTTTCCCTCCCAACTCACCAGCATTTTGTGCAAAATTCAGCCAGAATGGTTCAGCAGCAGCTAATCCCCCTCTTCAACATCAGTCTGCGACCTCCCATTTCAAATGCTGCTAGACAGCATCTCCAGCAGCTTGCTGGCATGAATCTAATCGCCTTTCCACTACTATATAATGGCTTAGGTTCCCCTCAGCCTCCATCCTTACTCTTAGTAATACTGGTGAAATCAATTTATTAGATAAATAACATTAAATCTAAAGCCAGGCTTGTTCTCATTCTGGTCCACTGAACTATTTGCATTTCAGAAATACTAAAAATAATTACTGGCCACCGTCTCTTTAAATGACACAATCTTTCCACTACTCTGGGGGAAATATTAATGTGTAGAATACAAATAGAAATCAGGTAAGTGCCCCCTCTTGCTCATTTCATCTCTAGCTTTACATCTGAAGGTTTATTTTTACAGCTGGTCGCACTTCCTACAAACAGTTAAAATTAGTTGCAAAATTACTTTGACTATGCTCATGCTATACCATTAAGTTTAAAATCACCCCACAGTAGTGGAAAACAAGTGATTTTATAGAATTTCTTTGTGTGAAATGTTGACCTTTCTTTACTAATATACTGTTGTGGTGTGACAACATTCGGCTTTTGGTCAGCAGAAATGACATGAAATTTTTAAAATAAATAGCTTTGTTCTTCAAGAAATGGGATCACAAAATGTATGCAAATGTTTAAATTGACAGCGTACTGTCTTCTCAGACTATTATTAAATACTACACGATCTATCAGTCCGACTACTGTCGATCAGAGTAACAAATATGCAGGGAAAAATATCCTGGTTTCAGATATATAAAATCCTCAGATATTTTTCAAAATGCTGTAATAGCATTTTCAAAATGCTATTTATAGCATTTGTTCCTTGGAAGAGCATCAGCTCTTCATATTCCTGGAAAATTAAAAAAAAAAAAATTCATTTGAAGCTCCCCCTATAGGGAATCTTTTGGAACACCAAAACTACGTAAGGGTTCTTATAAAAAGCTAAATGTTTTATATTTTTATGGTCGCACAAGTTATGACAATGTCTCCACATATCATTAATGTGACCAGATAGAATGTAATGTCTTACCTGGGCACAAAAAAAAAAAAAAAAAAAAAAAGACACTTTCACACAACAGCTACTTTTTACACTTCTACTTCATTCAGTGCCTCTCAAAAAAAAAAAAAAAAAAAAAAAAAGGCACTTTACATACAGTAGATTTTGTTTGTTTGCTTATGAAAATCTGGAAGTGGATGACTGGGTCTTTTATTGAAATTAACTAAAACTCACAGCAATATTTAAAGTCTCTAAATTAAGCATTTTTGTTTCTCAATAAAACATGAAAAAAATGTATTTTTCTGTAATGGAAGAGAAAAACATGAAATACCTTTATCTCAATAAATAAATTATCTTTAAATTACTATTATAAAGTTGAGTGCAAAAATTCGAACAATTAATACCAGCTTAGGTTTCAAAAGACTTCTTCCTCATTCAATAATGGGAAACCAACCAAATTTCTAATGAAGTAACAGAGAAGAAAATCACCTGGCTCAAGGCCAGGTCAGTAATTTTCCTGATAATCTGTTTTAGATTTGTGACTCCACCTTGACTGTCTCTAATACATTAGTCTATAAACTATCTGCACAGGAGAAAAATAAACCACACACAAAAATCAACACTAAGAGCTCTGCATTAATCGCTTGCCTAAGCATTTTCTCTTTCAAAAATGCAAAGGCATCTAAGATGGAATAAGTGTATATAAGTAAAGAATTCATTGCAAATGAATTCCACGTGGATGAAGAATAGCCAGATAGACAGGAGCTGTGGGTGCCAGCAGCAGTGCTGCTATAGACATCCCTTTGGATTTCACACCATCGGTAGCCATTACCAACATTAATAAAAGCCATCTGGCCTTACATGGCTTTATGTCTGTATCTCATTGTTGGTTTCAATGGAGTTCTTTGTTCAGAGAGGTAATTTGGAAACTTTTAGAGAGTAGAATAAAGAAAACAAATAGCAGGCAATTAATCATGGTAATAGTCCTTCCAAAGGTCACACTATTACTTTGAGCAATGGGACCAATCTTCACTCCTTGAATTTAATTTCAGGGGGAAAAAAACAAAACCTAATTTTATGGTCATAAATACTGAAAAGGAAAATTAACAAGAATGCAGTCTTGTAATGAATGCCTTGACTAATAACCATGGAGATCTAAGATGCCTTGCTTTCAAATACTGTCCCAAGACCACGTTCAGAAATAACCATCAAACCTGACTGCCAAAAAATGAAACTGCATTAGTGTATAATTTTCTCTGGACCAAGGAGCCCTACTGAACTGCAAGACACCTGTTCAGAGAAAGTTGTGAGAAAGTAGGGATGTTTTCATTTCCCTCTACAGTGATGAGGAATTCAAACAAAACCATCACAGGACATCTACTGAATAGGTTATCTGGATGCAGCTGTTCACTCTGCTGAAACTTAAGTGCAGACTTGTGGGGTCTTGGAGGAAATTGGGAGACAAGAAGCTTGGCTGTACCACGGCCTGAGCTGAGGATAAGAGTCCTGAAGTTCCATATCTATCTGCAGATCTGTATTTTGCATATAATATCGTTGAAGAAGAAATAAACTTGGCTAACCACCACCACATCACATTTGACCATGAGCAGGCTTTATTATTATTTATTAAAGCAACTGTAGCTGGTATGCTTAAGGCCAAGAAATACTGCCTCTGGTGGAACTATTCTCAAAGACACATCAAAATCAGATCCCACAAGAGGTCTCCATGTCTGGACTCCACAGGGGTTTAAACAGAAGCTAGACACTGCTCAAAAGGAACAGCTCAAGCCGTGTGTAAAAGACAGAAGTTCAGGCCTCTGTAAAATCATCAGGTCAAAGCTGGGCTTTTTGGAACAGGTTTAGCTGAGGCATCATAGAAGGACACGAGCTCCTAATATGCTTACAAGTATCTGTCTGTCTTTAAGAATTTAAATACGAATATTAAAATGTGAATACCGGAAATCTAACTCTGTTGATGAAGCTTAAGCCCTTCAACCTTATTTAAAAAGTGAATTCAGGCATTAAATTTTTAAAAAATATTTATCTGTGTTCAATTTTGACTAAATCATCCATCAAAGAGTCATTCCACACTAGCCCTTCTATTTTGTAAATACACAATATATGTGCTTTATAGGAAAAATAGAAGACGTGAGTCATTCTGTTATGAAAAATATTTCCATGTTCATGTTTTTTTCTATCATGCAGATTGAATAATTTAAACAGAAAAGTAGGATACCTAATTTGGAGTGAAATTAATTTCATTCTGACTGTCAAGAAATATAGTGGGGTTTTTATCATCTAACATGCACTCTGTTTTTCAATGCCAGATTTTATCTTTCAAAATAATAGTTAGCAGTAGTTTTAATATTTTCTCAATTATAAAGAATTATCATTTAATGGAAAGAATTTTCCTAAGTGCTAGTTGTTCATAAGTTGTGCTACCCTATTATGTTCTATATTATTTAGTTAGTTTATTAAACAGTAATAGCACTCACTCTCTTACAATCAAAATTTTAAAAGGATCTTTAAAGGGAGAGGGAAGAAACAGAGAAGATAAATTATGCAACTGAAAGGAGTGGTTGTTTTTCCCTTTGTATCTTTAATGCAAATTGTTCTTCACTGTGTTTCCCAGACACCATCTGTTTCCAAAACAACTCATCACCAAACACAAGAGAGCAGAGAGGAATTTCTTGTAAGAGGTAAACCTGCCAGTTTGCAGAGTGGTCTGAGCTTTTTCAAGTAGGAAACACATGACAGTACAGAGCTGTTAATTAATTAAAGACAGGCAATGGGTGTCACCATCACGATGATGCAGTACACTATTTTAGGGATTTTCATTAGAGTAATAGATGGATTATTCTTTATAATGTTGCGGCACACTTGTTTTAAGAAGTCCAAAGTACATCTGGGCATTCAATAGCAGGGTTCGATTCACTTAGTATAGGTTTGGGGGGGTGGGCTTAAATTATTTTTTAAAGCCTACTTTTGAAGCTTGCATATCAGGTCACACTTCCTCAGGGCCTCACTCCATTTCACATATCAGTGAAGTCTTGGAAAAACAGAAACTAGCAGAATTATTTACACTGGGTGCTCACTCACCTGTGCCAGTACCCGTTATGCAGGATTTTGGGAGGAGGTAGAAAACCCAAGATGTATCCAGGTATATGACACTGTGCCACCACAAAATCCCTCCCTTCATCTCCAGAGAGACTTATATCAGTTCCAAAATGCTATTTATTGCTACATCTAGAAGTTCCTACTAGAGAGGAAGGTACCAATTTTTCACCTGATTACACTATGGAGTTTAATGATAGCACTGTGATTACTTAAAAAAAAAATCATTTATATTTTTGCTTTGCCTTCTGGTGACAGTATGTGGGGACAAGGAAAAAGTATTTATTTAGTTAGGTCTAGTAAGTAGGAGTGGAAAAATGAGTTATCAGAAAAACATGTCAATTCTTTTACAAAGTTATACACTTATTTATAAAAAAAAAGATATATAAGAATATAGATGGGACAGCAACCATCAATCTTTATAGACTCCTGCCATCGTATCCACCAATGTAAAACAATTTCATACAGACTATATGTGCTGTAATAAACATATTAAGAAATATCACTCTAAAATTGTTTATATTATCTATTCTGATCACATATCTAACAGATTACATCTTTTTCAAACAAAAAATCCTTAGCAAGTCAGAGATACGATGTGTCTTTCCCAGTCCCCCCTGTCCTTCTCCATCATTTAAAAATTCTCTCCTTTCTGCAGCCCCAGTAATTTATTTCACACAGGGAACATTCTTTACTTCCTCGTACCTTTCCAGGTAATTTTATAGCTATCAGTAGACTAAAAAGTGCTTCTGTTGTTCTCCTGGCAGTTCTATTAGATTAAATCCATTAGCATGGTCACATATACACACTTCACATTTTCAGCTCTCTCTGTTCATAACGTGACTCTATTATAAAGATGTTATCCTTCTTATTGCCCATATAGAATCTAAAAATCTGGATTATCTTATTTTTCCTTGGTTTAGCTTTTAAATCATCTTTTTTTTTAAATGTTTTATTACTACATTAATTGATCACAGGTTCTATATTCCTGACCTCAACGTACTTAATTACATTATAGACAACCATCTCTGCTCCTGCTCAATATTCTGAACAGTTCACTGGGTTTTAAATGCACAAAATGGTCGTTGCCACACATTTCATTTCTGGCTTCAGCAGTTGTGATCTTGTGCTTTGTTACTAAAAATAGAGCTGCTCCAACTACCTGAGCTGGAAAGCTAATTACGGAGCTGGTAAACAGTTCTCCTCCCCATTGAGCAAATGGCAGAATAAGGAGCCTGCTAATGCACTAGGGCTCCCATGGTCCTGTGGGTCTCTGAAATGTATCAAGTGTCATTTATTTAATCGTTTGTGGCTATTTGCATCATGGATAAATTACCATTTAAGTAAATAACTGCTTGACTGTTGTATCAACAAATCAGGGAGAAAAAGAACAGTCAGCTCATTTTAAGAAAAAGTATTCTAGCCTAATTCTCTGCCTGCACAAATCAAAACAACTTCACTGAAGTAAATAGCATATTGTTGATTTTGACTAGGTAAGAGTCTAGTTCTATTTTCTGCAGTAGAGGGGTTATCAGAGGACTGACTGCAGCAGCTCTAAGACTTTTTGAAAGTTATTTCTGTCACATACACACAAGAACAAACAACTGCCACTGTAAGAAAGCACCTTCTTCCCTTAAAAGAACTCTCAGCCATGTCTTGCAGTACCGCAGCATGTTGGCTGGAAAAAACTCCCTGCTGAGAGATCTTAAGGTAAAAGTGCCCACAGGGGTTAGATTCTCCTCTCCATTTGAGAGTGAAACACTGGTTTCTCTGTTCCATCGGACTGATCCTTATCATGTAGCCTAATATAAGCTTTGTTGGCAACAAGGGTTTAGCCATCACTCAGACAATAGAACTCCACTCATTTTCAGCCATTACTGAGGAAACAACTTGTAGATGACACAGAAGCAACTGTCAGAATAACTGTGATACATCTGCAGGCCCAAAGAAAAACTAAAATTATGTTTAAGATGCATTATGTTTGTTCATCCAAAATCACTTCTGGGGCCAAGAAGGCATGTAGCTTCTGGAATTTTATTTTTTATCTGATTACACAGTATAGAAATAAAAGAATTAGGTAGAAAACCACCAGAAAGACCAATTTTAAAAAGCATTTCTATTTCTCCTTCCTAACCCCCAAAGAAAGAGACAAGTAAATAAAACCTCCAATATGGTACTGAACACATTAGAAGAACTTGGTGGACAAAAAGAGTATGCAAGTGAGCATAAACTATTTTCTCACCATCATGTTTCTGTCATGTAAAAGCAATATACTACATACTGTGCATCCAGGGAAAGAATTGCTATCTGAGCATAAATACATTATTTACACAGCTCAGTTGGGAGATGTTCTGTCTGTCCAATCTTTATGCAAAGAAAAGTCAGGATGCCTTCAGCCAACTAAACCACCTCCTGTTGTGACGGAAAAGTAAGTTGACACTTCTTAGCAAAACTGATTGGAAAAAAGAAGGCAAGGCAGAAAGTGTGGACAAAGGTGGAAATGTGTAGTACAAGGAAGAAGAAAATGCAAGCAGGAACCAAAAGAGAAACAAAGAAAGGCATGAGGAAGTCAGATTAGGAAAATCAATCATATTTCAAGCTCTGCATATTCTAAAGAACAGAAAAAGAGAATCTTCTAACAAAAACAGTGATGGAAAAACAGAAACTGAGTACCAGCCTTCTCATCCTAACCAGAAGAATTCCAGGAAACTTGTCTGCACACCACAAGGCAGGCTCACACCATCACAACTAAGTCAACTCTAAGAAGGCAAGTCATGCACCAGGACTTATGTAGTTGTCATTTGAGCAGCATTTCACCAGAACTCACACATCTTGTTTCCATGGTACTCTGTGTATGCATACTAGTGTGCATCTGAAAAAAGCCATATGCATTTTTCACATTTAAACCCACAAAAGTGTGTGTGTGCTTACACACAGTTGGGCAATGATGAAGCATTGTGTGTGTTTGATGGTATTCAGTGCATAAACAATGTTAAAAATCAATTTTCAATCACTGATCAATCTTCCTGCATTTTCAGGCCTTTCTTTCTGACCTAAGTGACCAAATGCATTAGACAACACATTCATGAATTGAATAAAATGTGCTTATTATAGTAGGACAAAGACCTCTCAAATAACAGTATATTCCAGAAAATAATCCATAGCAAAGAGCATGTGCAAACAACATAAGCAGTATGTTCCCTGCAGTGTGCTATTTCTTCCCACATTTATTCTCACCTTAAGGCAGAGATGTGATATCCTTTAACCCTGGCAGTCATTTGTCATTTATTCATTCAGATTTTAAAGGCAGAGCATTGACAACCACAGTCTTCATGTGCTGCACAGACCAACTTAAGCATTTCAACTGCTCACAAGTATTTTTAAGTGGTCTGCTTCTGTTGAATTAAATCTGCCAAATTCATAGGGCAAATAAGATGTGCCTCCACCTTTCAATTAAGCTAGTATAAAGTTTCCAATCCCCTGTCAAAAAGAAATTACATGGAGAAAAGAAGTGGGTAAAAACATGCAATGTGAGGAAACTGTTGAAAATAAGTCGTGTAATTCTTTTAAATATAAGTAGCTGTCTCAGGCAATCACAGAAAAAAGCACTTTCAAAGTGACAGTCTTTAATGAATGAAGTAACTTTATGAGCCTTTCATTGTTCTTGCCAAAAAATTACATCTTTCACCACACAGGTATCACTCAAACTTCAACCTTCCTAATGAGAGCATCAGCATATGCAAAGACTCCAGAGCCAGAATAAGATGAATGGAATAAATTTGGGGATATACTAAACAGGAGGGAAGGGCAACAACTAAGAATTAACACATTCCTTCATTCAATAGTTTTTTGAATCAGAGGCACTGATTAAACAAGTACATGTTAGCAGACAACACAGAAGTATATCAAAAAGAAGCTTAGACTGAAAGTACAGTAGTTTGCTGTGTCATAGCAGCACCAATTTCATAGGAGTTGATAACCATATCTGCTTATGTCTCAAAGCCCTAGCAACCACCTATACCAGACCTCCTCATATGCCAAAAATTCATCAGAAGTACTATCTGACAAGTGGGTCTCTGAAATGTATCTTCATACAACACAGATCCTTAATTTTAAAAGACCTCAGATGATGAAATGCTCAAGAAAATTTCTTAACAATTCAATAGCTAAAACCCAGGTATTTATGTCTCCACAGCACAGGGAGCCTGTAGGTAGGAATACAGGGTAAACACAGACTCCGTCGCCTTACCTCAGCTATGTGCGGCATTGGGTTAAATCCACAGAGATTGCACACAACTTTCTTGCACTCGGTACAGGTATTAAAGTTGGGGGGATCCTTAGAACCAATATTTAGTCCAGTTTTACAAAGGGGACAAGACATTTCAGGCTGGCTGGCTTTGTCTGGTTCCAACAGCCCATCAGGTTTCTTAGCTTCAGCAGCCTGAGGCTTGCTATCTTTAGCCAAACCAGGTTTCTTTTCTAAATCAGATCCTTTAGTTAAAACACTATCCACTTTTGATGGCTCTGATTTTTCAGTTGTAAGAGGCTTGGCTTCTTTCTTTACAGGAACAACTTTTGGAGGAGGCTGAGCCTGACCAGTCTCTTTGGGGGCTGTTTGAGGGGCAGGAGGCTGTGGTGGAGGCTGGGGCTGCTTTGCTGCAGGAGGGGCGCCTGATGTCTGAGACCCTGGCTGACCCGCTGTGGAAATTAAATTTGAGGCCTGGCTGAAGAATGAAGCTCCAAATCCAAAGAGTTTCCCAGTAACTGTTTCTTGTGGCGTTGTAGGCTGAGGCTTAGGGGCATCAGTGATGCCTCCCAGATTAAGGCTGAAACGCCTCGACTGCTCCGGAGTTTTCTGAGGTGGCTGCGGCTGAGGTGCCGGCTGTGCTGGCCCTGGCTTGGGTCCTGCCCCTGCTTGTGGGCCCTTGGGAGCTGCTTTTGTATCAGGCTTTGGGGCTGGTTTTGTTGGTAACTTTTTAGGATCATCTTTTGTTTGTGTTGGCTCAACAGGCTTTTGAGCTTTAGCATCTGGTCTAGCCCCAGGCTGAGACGCAATCTTGGGATCTGACTTCTGCCGAGACACTTGTGGAACAGGTTTGGAATCTGGTTTATCCCCGGCTGGATGTGTGTCCTGCGACGGCTTTGCTAGCTCAGGCTTTGGGGAGTCTGTCACTTTCTGCTGAGTTGGTGGTCTGGGACCTGCCAAATCCTGTTTCTGCTCTAGAGCTGCAGAGGTAGATACAGTGTCTGCTGTAGGCTTCTGTACACTGGGCTGTTTTTGCTTATCTTCAGCCTGTGTCGGCTTGACCTGATCAGATTTTGGAGTGGCATCTCTGGTTTGTTGGGAGATCTCAGTGGGCTCTGCACGGGGTTGTTTTGATTTTACAGGGGGAGACCCAGGCAAGGGGGTTTGCTTTTTTTGTGGCGGAGGTCTTTTTGGATCTGCTAACTGTGAAGGATCAGGTTTTGAAGTAATATCTTTCTTTTGAACAGGCTGTGGCTGGGCAGCTGGTTTAGCTGTTGAAGGTGGAATGGGTGTCTTCTGTTTGGGTGCAGGTGGCTGTGGCCCAGGACCATGACCTGCTGCTAGGTCACCTCCTAATGCTCTTTGCATCTGGCAGTTTAAACAGAGCCATTCACTGATCTGAAAAAAATAAAGGCATTATAATTAAGATAAGACAAAGTTAATAAAGAAAACATAATAGTAAGTTATTCTAATATAGGACTTGCTGCAATATTTGAAACTTCTGTGTAAAAAGGGAGAAATATCACTAATAATGTTTTGCAATTAACATGCACAGCTGATTATTTTCATTCTTCTCCACGTTGCTGTGAGTCAAGCTATCACTGAACCCATGATTCTAATGGTTTCACATTCAGTTTACACACAGCTGAATATTGAAGGATGAAAACCCAACAGAATGAAAAAAATGCATTGGAATTTCATGGGACCTAGCAGTGATTCATTTACAGCAATGATTTGCCAGAATAATGACAAATACTGCTAAAATAGTTTAACACATCAAGTCTGCTGACAGAAAACAATAATCAGAATTAAAACACAGTAAATGCATAATTATCTTTAAGCATACATCTATCAAGCTCTTCACACAGCTTATGCTTTTGGTAATGGTTTAAATTACAGAGCACAGGTATTGGCAGTACATATGTATCCAATGAATTGGGCACAGAGGTGTAAACTGGCATTATGTTTACATTTATGTTTATAATAACAGACTTATGCTTTACCACCAATTTCAGAGGGCAAGTCTTCATCCAAAATCAGTGAGGAGCTTTGCCTGAGCCCTGATGGTATTTCAAGAGCCATAATTAGGTTTCCCAAAACCCCTCTGTTATTAGAAGTTTCTAGGGTAATTACTATACCTCTCTATACAATGGGCCCCTCTTTGCACACAGAGGAGAAGGAGTAAGGCAAATAATGTATTCACCCATGCTTCTCATCAATTACAGTACCTCACAACTTCAAAACATTTTTTGTCATTCCAAGCAGTATTACATTAGAGGGAAATCATATTTCTGGTAAGACAGAAAAGCCCAGCTTCCCCATCTGAGAAAGGATCAAACTGCCTAAAACATGTGGTCACGTGCTACCTTCCACACTTTCTATCACTAGCAGAAACATTATAGGCAGCAAAAATGCCATTCAATAGGGTACAGAGTCCCATGGGCCTGCACCTGCAAGCAGATATTTAAGCAGGTCACCTGTAGCTCTTCTCCTATTCTTTAGTCTGTGTGTGAAATGCAGGGTACCAGCTACAGCATTTGCACGCACCACTGCAACAGAGGGAACTGCAGGTAGGAAAACACTCAACATAAGTCTCTTTTCCCTTAAGGGTGAAGATTCCTGGATGCTGTTCCTCACTCAAGTCTCAATGATCTTCAATATCTTTTACAACATAAATGATTCTGTGATGCTAAGAAATCTCTACCACACACCATGGAACAAATAGAGGCACTACATGCAAAGAAAGATTTTGTCTGTGTAATATTGGAGCTCACTGGAAGGAAAGAGCTCTGATGTCATGGAATGAGGCAATGAATTCATTACTTTGGTGCGCCTTGCCAGCCTTGGATTTTTGCAGCAGCAAAAATTAAGAGTTGGATGCAGCCCCCTAAAACACAGTTAATTCAATTATTCTGATAAACATGGTTTAAAAACACACTCTGGTATATAAATTCACTATTACTAACAGCTCCACATGGCGATGCCAAATTTTGGCCTCAGCTGTAAAGTTACCATTCGTAATAAGGCTGCTCTTACCTTCCATTTTCAGTGCAATTTTTTTTAGATTGTTTAAACAGTTCTCTGATCTATTTGCAAACCATATAGCAAATGACTGTTAAAAAGTGAAAACAACTGAAAAAAACCTGGAACACATATTTAAGCTCTGCTTTGAATTATGAAAGGAATTAATTTCAGACCTGTACAGAGGATTTGAGCAAGGATTACATTTAGCTTAACTCCCATTTTGTTTGATTAGTGATCACTTCCCTTACCTGATTTTAGATATTAGTAACATAATTTAATTAAGATACATACTAATACCATTTCTGGATGAATCCTTAAGGTTTTTATAGGGTTTAAGTGTAATCAAAGACCAAGCTGTCACAGTGGTCTGGCTTGGCAAAGAAACTAAGATTTCTTATGTTCGGGAGGTAGGCTCCACTCTACAGTGGAGAAAGACAAGATCCTGTGAGGAGCTTTCTAATGGACCTTAGTAAGGAATGGCTTTTTCCTCTATCCACAGAATTTTTACAGATATTTGAAAAATGCACTTTCCACAGGGATTCACTGCTTCTGCTTCTTTTTGACACCACGGCAATAAAAGGTGCCTACCTGTTGTCTGTCATCCAGCTTCCAGGAAATCTAAATTAAAGTCACTACACCACCTTTAAAGCCTCAAATGAAGTAGCTGTAGGGCTGATGGGGCTAAAAAATGAATAGTTTGAATAATTCTTACATTTAAGTCGTGCAGATTCCAATTACATTTATAAGCATTTAAGGTTGTCTTCAACCTGCAGCTGGTCCAGTCTGATTCCACTGCCTACTTGGAGTCCAAACAAACATTAATTCTATGCTACAGATTTCAGAACAACCTTGTGCAGAAGAGAAAACCTTAACCCTCAACCATTAATTTTTCCTTATTAAAAAAAAATTTATATACATATACACATATATGTGCATTCTTGGTATGAAACTGAAGCCTCCAAAACTAAAACTGAATTTGCTACTCCTTCAGCTGAACTTCAAAATGGAAAATGTAGGAAGTTTCACTAACCTGTATTATTTTTTAAATCTTTCTGGTTTAAACATAGAATTCCTCCCATGCATTTTAGTGAGAGGAATTAAGTGCCAAAACCATCAAGTCATTATAGGTTACACACATCTTCAAAGAAATACAAAACTGCACAAACTATAGTCCTGTTGTTGGAACAGCAGGAGTTCAAAATGAAATGTGCTATGTGATATAGTTTTCTATCAAACACTTGCCTGTTTGTTCTACTGGAATTACAGAGATTTTTCATAAATTTTAACAGGAGCAGGCTTCCATTTAATACAGATGCTCTTACACATTATTACAGATGAAGTAAAACTTGCTGCTGCTGTAGATACCAAAAAATACAGTTTTTTCTCTATCCTTAAAGGTGTTCCTGGGCAACAGTTCTGTGACTTCCTAGTTTCTTTCTCCACATTTCTAATACCTTTATGTAGGATTAAAAAGCAAAAGTTTCCAGAGGAACTTGGGAGCTTTAGAAGTTCCTGTCTGTGAAGGAGATTCCTCTTTGATGCTGAGAAACCCAAGCTGTCTGTTTTTAACCAGTATATAGGGGTGGGAGCTGGGTCTTATTTCTAGAAGAAATCGGTAAGATTTTCTTCATTCTGAGACCCATGCCATTAAGTGCCATAACTAGGACCATAAATTTGACAGATTTCATGTAGCAATTTTGTTCAGATTTCAACTCCTCAACAAAAAAAATTGCTACTTTGTTTTCTAACTGCTGTAGAAACTATGTGCCCTCAGAACAACAAAGAAGTAATTAAAATTTATTTTATGTATTCATCAACCGTAGCATCAACTCTTCTAGTTTGAAGCACTAAATGAATTTATTCAGTATTTTACTAACAACATCCATGGAGAATTACTTTGAAGAAAATTATAACAGTAGATAGATGATGAATGCATAAAGAAAGTCAAGCTAACAGCTGACACCAATAACAAATAAGAACTTCAGTTCAGTCCTGCTCTCTATCCTAAACAGAGCCAACACAATTGAAGGCAATCCAGTGTCTATTCCTTTCTTCAAAAAGGGTTCAGATTTGTTCTAACAACACAAACCCATCAAAAGCAATAGGAAAGTTGTCAGCAAGCACATTGCCTGGGCATGCTTAATTTCTATCCCTGCAGATGACTTCAGGGAGGAAGAGAATCTATGTTGATTCTATGATTCCAGATGTACATGAGAAATAAATTTTGACTTGCAGATTGAACATATTTCATATAAAAATTACTGGCAAACAATATGAATGTGGCTTTCAGAAGCCATTTTAACAGTCCTTTTGCAGAGCAGAGCTGCACTCTAAGGGAACAGGTCTCATTCTCATTTAGACCAGTCATTTGCTGCTATAAAAAGAAACTTAAAGATACACATAAAAATATTAATATAAATGTAAAGATTTATAAAGCCTTTGCATTACCACAGATATGTAAGTGGACTTTGCTGTTAATTGCTCAGCTCCAAAGCTTTATCGACAAAATCAGTTTCTAGTCTGAAAACACAGCAACTTATTTGGTCCCTGGAAACTTCAAAGAGCTGAGATGAATCCAGATTTGGTTCTTAGCAGACATTTTTGCCAAGATGATGAGAGAAACATGAAAAATAAAGTACTCAAGCACACGATTTTATGCAGCTTTGTGCAGTGTGAGACAAGAAACTAAATCAGAAAATCCTGTTATGAACAAAAAAGAACTATCACAAACCAAATTAAATTAGTATACCAACATACAAGTGAAAATATCTTCTAAAGAAGTCTGTGCAATAATGGAGACAAAGTTTTTTCTTCTACACCATCCTTCCATGAAGAAGATCTCAGCTGTTCAAAGTAATTACACCGAATCAAACATTTAACTATTGTACACAGTATGCAACTGATCCTCATTTCAGGCAAACAGATCATCACTACAAAATACATATTTACCTTCCTTTCAAGTATCAGATGAGTTTATCAGGGAACACTGACTCAAGATGCTCACAAACATGACACTAGATTCTAGTCAGCAGCATGGTCCGTGGGTATCCATTCCACAAACCACAGCAGTGGTTACAAGCTCTGTAGCTTGGTGCTAAACCAATGCTGGTGCAAACATTTTAAACAGACATATTGAAAAACTATTCTTAAATGTTACTTAGCTATTCTAAAGCTACTAAACACTATGGTGAATTATATGATGCAGTTATTATAGTCTTAAAAATACTTCACTACTCTGCTTAAATTACCAACACAAAAATCTGTAGTTTGCACATGAATTATGAATATTTGGAGAACTATTCTTTTATAGCTTACATAATTAGAATCGTAAAGCAAAATAGTGTACATAATCTTTTTACTTTTTTTATTTTTGAATGTCAGTATCTCAGGATATCTAAAAATTAGTTTTTATAGCCAAGGATATGATTAAGCTGCCTCATGCACATAGCAAGGAAGAAGACTTTTAAACAGCTCAGTGCACTGCATCATGCAGCAATGCAACAAATGCTCATTGCTTCCATCAACTTCACTGAGATTTGATATACCAGAAACACATGAATGATTAACAAAAAATCTAACTACAAATCAAGAGAGCGGCAAAGAGAAGGTTAACAAAGTTCATCTGTGCTGCACTGAGCAAATCATGAAAAGGATTAAGCTGTCTGGGGAGAGCAGGGCTGGGCTGCGCTGCCCGCCCAGTGACCGCCCAGCAAACACCATCTCCACATCACATGGCCTCACATAGTAGTAAATTACAGTTGCTGAGCAACAGCAATACTGGCGCAGATGGCTGACTGCAGTTGACATCTTTAGCTATGCAGATTAATTTATTATTTACTTGTGTTAAAAACTGGACGGGCCAGCTTTCTAGACTAATGAGAAAACACTCCAACATATTGTAGAATATTGCTCAATTAAATTATTGGGAAACTATTCCCCATGCAGAGGGGTTTTGCCTCTATGTTCTGCCCCTTATGTAAAAGAGAAAAAAAGAGGGAAAAAAACCACAGGGCATCACCGCTATTCCTATACCTAATCCTTAAAGTCAAGCAGAACTGTAGGCACGCAGTCTTCCTCTACGACAGAAACAATTTTGGAATTTGTTTAAGAATATTCCATGGAGAGAAACAGTATTCTATACTTCCATAACCCTTCTATTTGAGGATCTTTACAATTTTCCCAAATGTGGCAGCTGTGGCTAGGGGCAGAACTATAAGAACTATACTAACTTCATTTCATCACAAAAATCGTTGACTAATATCCATTTGCATAGAAATTGCAGTGTTAGTAGCACTGGAACACCCCAAGTACTCTTTGTACCAAAGCAAATATTTCACACTTTCATGGTTTTTAAATGACAACTAAACAAGTCTTGTTTGCATCTGCCCTCTGATCAGTTTGAACGCAGACTGAAGTCCATCAGTTTTACAGAACTCCTCTAGCTTTACTTCAGCACAGTTAAGAGCCGGTATCTAAATTAATACTTTGAAAAATTTAAAAAAGTTTTGGTTTTTGTTGGAGTTTTTTTAAACTAATTTCTATACAACTTATGATGATTACAACAGCTAATAATCAGATTTAGGTCCTTGATTTTTTTTCTAGTTTGTTCTGCTTTACTTACATAACCCTTATATTCCTCCCTCCAAGTTCACACAGGGTGTACAGTTTCAAAGCTATTCTTCCAGATATTAAAAAACTTAAGATTTTGTTGCATATCACTACCCACAGTGATGGCAGTTTTATTCTTGTTTATATATAATTTCCAGTCCAAGTTGCATTCTGGTTCTTATGCACTATTACAACACAGCAGGGTCTAGACTGCAAACCACAGGGAATACTTCAACCAACAGCTTCCTTTACTGTCATGTAATCAACGAAGATTTAATAGACTAATTTCTATTAATTTTATTGTAAGTATAAGCAAAACTTAACTGGATTCACCACAGGAATTATATCCATCTTCCTTATTTTAAATTATTATATATTGTTCTCCCTATACAACCTAAAAATAATGAAAACAACTGAAGAAAATTAATGCTCTTCTGACTGTTTAAATTCTGTTTAGTTACTGACCCTACTTCATGCCCAAGTATGTTTAGGATATTAAGAGCTGCAGGACTTTAAAAAAAACAAATACAAATACCAAAAATCATTATAAAGATTTGAACTAAAATATTATATTTTTAATTAAATGTTGTGATATTATTGTAAATAAAAACAGAGGCAGAAAGAAAGGAAAAAATAAAAAAAAAGGCAATAGTATGTAGTACAATTGATACGGAAAATTTCTAGCCCTACCAAAAAAGTTAAAAAAATAGATATGCCCTCCCCCACAAAAATTTACAGTAACAACAAAAAAAGAAAATAGTTCAGATTGGGTTAAAAATGTTTCATGTTGAATTGAAAAATAAATGTGCAATCCAGTAAAAAGTTCTATTTGATCAGAAACCATACAGTCCACTTTGAGACAGTCAACTGTTTGGAGTTTCTTATCCCTCCTCTTGGAGTTTTTACCCCTCCTCTTTTTTCCATTAGGAAAGTCAGCTTTGGTATAGACACACTGTTTGAAAAAAATAGTCACAAACAATAAAAGTATTTTTTAGAATTCACTTTACCTCCACCGAGAAGAACTTTTGGCAAGTAAACAAATCCTACATCAATACACAGCTTCACATTATCTGAAGGTACAATTTTCATTAAGTATCTACGTATAAAATTATATTGGGCTCCACGATGAATTTTGAATGGTTTCTCAAAAGAACACCAAAACAATGAATAAAATATGATCTAATGTAGATAAAATTCATGTAGAATAATCCCTCCTCAAAAACCACCTAGAAGACAGGCATCCACATATGCACAGATACACATCAGAGGTGGGCTCAAGTAGGAGAGCCCACACACAGCCAAGTGTCCAACATTAAGAGCTTTAACACTCTACCTGATCATCAGCTTTACAGATGACCATCATAAAGAATGTAACGACTTTGTTATTACACTTTAAACCCTTGCTCATTCCGTGTTGCACGTATTTTCCAATAACTACTTCACGGGGAATGAAAATTTACTCCATCTATTGAGCATATGCACTGATCATTTAGACTTAACTATAGCAGTTCATGCTTGTTGCCTTTTTTCCTCAAGATGTCTTTGTTCATTTTCAGAAAGCCTACTCCTATTCGAATGTTCTAAAGGGCTGAATCTTTTTTGGGAAGTGCTGGTTTCTGCTGCTAATGGCTCATGGGAGTGCTTTTGGGAAAATAAAATGGTAAAAAAATTAGAAAAATAAGTCTCCATGTACTAAAATATGCACTCCCTACAAGGTTCTGATATACATGAAAGGAAAGTGGAATAGAGTACCAGTCCTCAAACCTTCTTATATAATTTTCTCCATTACTTTATGCAACTGTTGCTAGGCAGTCATGTGCCATGGTGATGAGTGGAGTATGAATACCTAGACAGATTAGAGAGACATATGCTACTGAACACTTATGTATGGTGTGTTTTCTCTCCAGACTGCTGTACAAAAGCAAGATACCAACTATCCTTCTTCCCCAAGAGGACTGCAATGTCAGATGGTTCAGAGAAACAGTTCAAGGGATCTGACCTTGTGGCAATACAGGTATCACTTCCTGCTCTTAGTTACAGAGTTCTCGCTAGTGAGTTAAAACAGAGAGTGCATATATTACTGCATTTTAAATAGAGGTTTAAAAGAATAAAATTAATTAATTTTTTTTATCTGCACTTTTTATAATGGTTTTACAATGTATGCAATCTACTTCCTAAGCCATTTTTAAAGCTTGTTAAATTCTTTTCAGAATCAGCTAGACGTATAGAACACAAAAATATAGAAAGATCTATATTGGAAAAATTATTCACTCGATTAGTTTTGAAGACTGATCTACCTTGTAAGAAACTTGTAAGAAGACTATCTTAGGAAAGCAATTCAAGCAGCTGCACTAGGGAAAATGTTAGAGAACAAAAGTCAATTTTTTTTCTAAACAAATGGATTCCACTCCTCACGCCCAATTTGAAATTATTGCTTCCAATCAGCAATGTGTTTAACATAAGCAATAAAATCAGCAGTTATAAAGGACATGAGAAAAGCACAATGCAGAATTCCAGAATCATGAAACATGGCAAAAAGAAGAGCAGGGAAAGCCAAAGTACAACAGTAAAGTCAGTAAGCACATGGGTAAGACACAGATTTTTGGTCAATAATACTTCAGAAGAGCTTAAAATACAAGAAGCCAAAATAAAAAAACTTGCACCATAAACAAGAAAACTGACAGCCAAGTCACAAACCATGATTTTTCTGATAAACAGGAAGAAATGGATAAAGTATTGTAAAAGAGGAATCAGAAGATTTTGTTAATACGCTAAATACTTAAAGGAAACAGAAACTAGAAAGAAATTTTGATAAGAGGGAACCTTGGCAGCTGAAATAAGTGATTTTTTTTTTGTATGTGCCAGAGCGGGTTCTATTAACTTTGATCCCAATGTTCAGTAATAAAGTCAGATGTGATTTTTGTCGTACTTCAATGGCAGACTGGAGCAGGACACCCACAATGAAGTTTCAGCAAGACAGCTGGTGGTGCAAAGCTGAGCAAATGAGAAAAGCCTGAGTGGGAGTCAGGAGATTGGAACTAATAGCTGAATAAATTAGATGTCCAATACCTTCATTTACTGAAATGATTTCATTATGAAATAAATGCATATCCTGTGTTTATTTCAATGTGTAATATGAAATTCAAATCTTCTTTTACATATGTATGCAATCAGTTAGTCTTAAATGCAGCTGTATTTATTGTCTAAAAGTCCTGAATTTCACACTTACAGAGTACCTACTTCAAAAACTAGTAGTTATTCACAGAATTTCCAAACACTTGGAAATCTTACATAAACTCTCTCTCAAAACCTAGTTCATTTGAACATACCAAAGTTGTTGACTATTTCCATGGGAAATCTGAAGCTTTTAAAGGAAGACAAACTTGGGGCTCCGAGAGACTTCAGGAGCGCACTATGGAAATGAACAACTCAGCACTCACAAATAAATGTAAGAAATTCTGGCCTAAAAACACTGGCAGAATTTGAAGGCAAAGGTTTGTAATAAAACTTCCTCTTTGACTTTCATATCAATACATCACGCTTCTTGCCTGTTATATATAAATATATCTTTTTTTACACCAACAGTCCAGAATGACCTTTCCTCATGTAGACACTGAAATACAGACAGCTGGTAAGTTGCAGAGGCTCTGAAGTTTCTGCACACAGATGTTCAAGTCACTCCTTTTCCAGTCCAGGCTTTAGTGCCAGCTATCTCAATCCTCGAATTCCTTAAACTCAAAGAAGATGTTACACTTCTAAACCAAGCAATGTGCTATCAGTGGTTACTGCAATTAGTCTTTCAGGCTTAAATTTGCAATTTTAACAACAAATCAATAGATCATATTGCTGGATGCAAAAAGTCTGCTGTTTGTTACCAGGTACCCACAAATAAACGTGCACTGGAAAGAAAACCAACAGCTTGCAATGTCCTTAAATCATTGAGGTGCTGAGTACACAGGTTGCCCAGCAAGGCTGTCAAGCCCCCATCCTTAAAGATATTCAAAACTGGCTAAATCTGCTTTAGGTGACACTACTTTGAGCAGAAGCTCAGAGTACACCATATCCAGAGGACCTTTCCAGCTTCAGAAATTCTTTGATTCAATTTTGAATGTATAGGTAGTATTTACCAGGTTCAAAATACAGTAGCAGTCTGTACTTCTTCCTGTGTGCATCTCAGACCGGCTAAACTAATACCAAAGCAAGACCAAAAAAAAAGTTTTACAAACATCCCTTCTGTTTATCAATAGTTAGCCCTTTGGTGCCAGGTCTACTATGCTTGAATTTCTATAAATTGACAAAAGTGTTGGTACTGAAAACAAACCCAAACTACATTGCAAATTTAAAATTAGATATCAGGATGCACAAAAAGCTGTTCAGCTGTTCAAGCAGTAAGAAGAGGTCAAAAAGTTACATGAAGACTTATTCCCATGCAGAGCAATAAAGAATATATATAAGCAATAAATCAAGTTACTACAAACATCACGTTAAAATAAATTCATTTGAAGTCCTAATATTGCTTTATATTATATTTTATAACATTTTTATGTTATAGACTTATAGCAAGAATGGTGGTCAAGATTAGAAATAGTCCACAAAGATCTTATGCCACAAGAATGAAATAACCCATGTACCACCAAGCCAAACTCATGACTCTGGCTTTCAACTAACGAACACTCACTGACACAGTTGTAAAGCTAATCCACTCCACATCCTTTCCTAAGCCACACACTGGAGTTATGAAGACTGATTTTTTTTTTTTTTTTGCTTAGTTAGCTCTTATAGCAGAAAATATTATTTATCTATGAATATATTTGCACATGAGTTTTGTGGTCAGATTATAAACATAGAGAGCAGGTGCTTAAAATCAATCAAAATAAGACAAAAGTCATATTGGGGTTTCTCCTCTTTTTACATGAAGAGAACAAATTTCTAAATCTATATGAGCAGAGAATTATTATCTTCTTTTTTTTCTTCCAGTTTCACCATTTTACTCATAAGCAGTTTTCTGAAATAGCATTAATTTTTTCACTGAACTTGTTAAATTATCATGATGATGTACCGTAGCACATCTGATGTTTCAACATAACAGAGGTAAACTTCATTCTTTGCTCTGGTAGTGAGCATCAGTTTGAAAATTACTCACCTCTGTGATATGAGGATTAGGATTGAATCCACACAGGCTGCAGACTACAGTGTGACACTGGGTGCATGTGTTGTAGTTGGCCTTTTCAGGAGTGTGCAGCAGCAGCTCGGTGGTTGTACAGAGAGGGCAGAAGGTTTTCTTTGGGACGGACTCGGTGGGTTGGCTTGCACCAGCTTGCTTTTGCTCCAGAGGTTTTTCAGGCCCTGGTTGCTGGCCAGATGGTTTTGTAGGTCCTGGTTGTTGTGCTGGGGGCTTTGTGGGCCCTGCGGTCTGAGAAGGTGGTTTCGTAGGTCCTGCCTGGGGTGGCACTTGTTTTACAGGCCCTGTTTGCTGCAGAGGTGGCTTCCCAGATCCAGGCTGTGGTGGCTGTTTTGCAGGTCCCGTTTGCTGAGCAGATGGCTTTTCAGGTCCAGGTTGCTGAGAAGGCTGTTTTGGAGGCCCTGCCTGCTGTGAAGATGGCTTTACGGGACCTCCTTGCCGTGCAGGCTGCTGCAATGGCTGTTTCGCAGGTCCCGGCTGCTGTGATGATGGTTTTGTGGGAGGTGGTGCTTGAGATGTTGTTTTAGCGCTGTCTGGTTGCTGTGGGGATGGTTTTGTTGGGCCTGATGACAGTTTTGCAGAAGTTTGTTGCTGAACAGGTTTCGCTGGTTCTGATGGTTGCGGCTGAGATTTTTGTGGTCCTCGTGGCTGGGGTGGTTGTTTCACTTGCTCTTGCTTAGCATCTGCTGGTTGGCGATGGCCTGGTTTCTGAACTTGCTTTGGTTCCCCAGGCTGCTGCTGCTGCTGAGGCACTGGCTTGGAAGACTCCGTTTGTTGGAGGGTAGGTCTTTGTTGTCCTTGTTGTTGAACAGCTGGCTTCGGAGACTGTGGTTGAGTTGGATGTTTTGCAGGGCTTCCCTGCTCCTCAGGTTTCCCTTGCTCTTTTGGGGTCACTTTTTGTTTCCTACCGGCGTCTTCATGGGTTGTATCTGAATCCGATATCAAATCAAAAGGATTGAATTTGTTCACAACTGAAGTGACTGCACTCAATGGATTGGCTTCTGAGAGAAAACTGGGCATCATACTTGGCTTCTGATCTTCCTTAAAATCAGTCCTGGACTTTGATTCACGTAGACTAAGAGAAGAAGGGCTCCGTCCAGGTGCCCGTTGTTCTGTCTTCAGCACATCTACTGTTCTGCTTTTACTTAAACCTGGTGGTCCTGGATCTGGAGGCTTACCCGGTTGTCTGGGATGGCGGCTTGAATCAAGTTCAGGATGTCTGCAGAGAGAAAATGTAATAAAATTAGAATAGTGCATAATACTAGAAAAATTAGATAAAATAAGATATATCAGTAACCCTGGAAGTGCACTGCTAGTGCTGTGAAGTTTCTCAGTGCTTAAGTGTTTTCAAGACCAAGGTTTATAACAAGGTGCATGTAAAAGACATTTAAATAATCATTGTTCTTTAAAGGCTCATACAAGTATTCAGTCATAGATTGTTTTATTCTTTAGAAAACAATCTAATACAACAACATTCAACCACATACTTTTTCTTTCAGAATTCTGAAGAATTCAAAGCTAGAACTTCCTATTATACCTATACCCAAGTGATTAACTCTCCCCCCTACTCCTTGGGATACAAAACCAGGGAAACAGACATGTCAAAATTAGCAGATCAAATAATAATAATGCACATAATAATGCAATATAATAATGCACATAATAGTTCAATATAAAAAAAATAATGCACAATGCAAAATGTTTATGTACTTGTGTTCTGGCTACTTGTACAAAATTTGGATATATTTACAATTCAATATGCAGCAGGGATTTAAACTCCTAAAATTCATATATGTTAAGGAGTATATGCTTCTCTGTAAAGTATTTCTTTTGGCACCCATCCATCCACAAATCAGAGGAGTTTTCCATCAGATAAAACAGATGTCAGTTCACAGTCAGCCCTGAACTTTTTTTTTTCCTTTGCAAATAGCTATCATAGTTCTTCTCAGCCTCATCCCAACAATTCACACTGTTGAAATGTATTAAAAAAAAAAAAAAAAAATCAAATCTTATTACATTAGAGAACTGGGAAAAAATCCTTGCAACAGTATTTTGCTGTATGTTCATGCAGGAGAAAATGAAATTAAGAATGTAGGAACCAAAATCAAGACCATGGCTTCATATGTGGCACAGTATTTTACTTGTTGCTATACTGGGCTGTAGCTGGGGAAATAATATTGTATTCGCTGCTAATGCTCAGGGATGTAATAAAATATTCTATTCAGTGCTATCGCTGAGCTTCTGCTGGAAGATATGGTGCTCTCTTCAGTGTCACAGAAATGTTGCAACTATAAAATTTTCACTTGTCACTTTGAGAAAACGATTCAACTCTGATCTTAGTTTTCCAGACATGAAATTTCTTCTTGGGTATTCATGAGCAAGATAAATAATCACTTATTACATTTAACTGCATTCCTTGACAAATAAATTAATAAATGCACAATTTTAAGAGTTTTGTCAGAAGTCTGCAGAATCGTCTACAGTAGCCACATTAAAAAATGTATTTTACATTGTTAATGTCACCATGGGATTACCAGTATTTCTGATTAATATTTAGTTTCCATTACATGGCTAGCAATGGCAAGACAAAAGGACAAAGCTAACTGGTAGAAATTTTTGTGCATGTAATTCTCACAACGGGATTGCTCATAATCTTGTATCTGACTTTTTCTGTTAATTAAAATTTCCACAAATACTTGCTAAAGACAAACTATTTCCAGCCTTCCACAACTCCATTTATCCTTTCCCATCCTTGTGTACGTATTGACCGCAATACTTGGAAGTTTACAACCTTAATGTGCAATCCACTGGAGTAGGTGTTTTTCCACTGGCGTCAGTGAACATTGATTAACTCACAAAGAGGAGAGTTTAGAAAATCCCAATGATAATCTAATTCTTCCAAATATCTGGCATTTTTGCTGGCTAAAAGAACAATTTTATACTCTCATTGGCACCTAGGTAGGTCTACCTGCAGTTCTGTTTCTTGTTATTTAGATAAGCACTCTAGGTTTATCTGAGGAGGCGCTGCTTACCATATGAAAACGTTTCAATTTGTCTGTTAGCAGCAGCTTGGTAACACTTCCAGCATTCATGTTTGTAAATGTTCAAACTCTTGGAAGGTTTCATTCAACAATGATAAGAGTGAAAAGGGAGGGGAGGGAAAAGAAATCAACAGTACTATTGAAATTCAGGTCCAGAAAGAGGGTATCATGCCCAAATCTTAAGAGTGTGACGGTAGAAGGGGGTGGGGGGGGGCGGGGGACGGGGAAAAAAAAAAACAAGCAAAAAAAACCCAACTGCTTTTAGAAATTTAACTTGGAAATTAGCAAGAAAAAGTAACTGTGGATCCCTACTAGAGTAGAATTTTTATCAAATAATGTGTTCCATAAATTTCCACCTGATCAGATATCAGGACCTGGAATAAGATTAAAACCCATGAATCTAGGATATAAACTCAGGTGATTCCCAAGGCTGCTGGTGTATCCTGAAGACCTGTCTTGCCTTGCCTTTGTACATAACAATGTTTCTAAGCAATGGAGACAGAGCGTGGTTAACTAGTGGAAGAAAAAGCTTTGAAAAGACAAGCTTCTTGAGAAAGGTTACTTCTGTCTAAAGCCAGGACTTGCTCCATTTAGTTTCAGGTACCCGAGAGTGAAAGTCTTCTTTCCTACAACCATTTTACAACCAACTACAGACTGACATTGCAAAATTTTAATTGAGCTGGAGAATCAGAATCCTCAAACTAAATCTTGTATCTATTTGACAAGAATTTTCTAACTTTCAAACATTTTGAATCATCAAAAGCCCACAATTGTTTTAAAGCCTTCAAATCAGACCCAACAAACAAAATAATTTAGTTCTCCCTCACAGAATGTTTTTCTTTGTGCTGCTGTGTTTCCCCTCACTTTGGTCTTGATTCATGGAACTTATCTCTATTCATTTACATATTACAGCCAAATCAAAGCTTACTTTGGAGTAAGCAGAGATTTAACAAAAAGACCAATAGTGTAGTTCTTCAATTCCATAACTACAAACACCAATTAAGAAGGCGTCACCTCAATACCGAAGGCATGCCTTTTCCCTATTCATCAGTATAAATAACTTCAAAGACAAATGCAGTAATAATGCAACTCAAAGATAGCTAGATCTTTTCGTATCTACAGACAACATAGGGAAGATAGCCCAGTGGCTAATTTTTTTTTTTTGGTCAATAGAACAATGACACTAAAAATACATATTTCTTCTGGAAAATACACCATAAATATACTTCAAAAGTGTGAAATTCATCAAGACTTCTTAGCATTTCTTATCAAAATGCAGCTTTTTTTTTTTTTATTGCTATCTACTGTGACCAACTTATTGAGCTGGGGGAATAAAAAAAAAACAACAAACGCCATCAAGCACCTGTATTAGATGGTCATATATTCAGTTGGTCATCTAATCCTTTCAGATATAGAATAACTCCTCAGGAAGTGAACACTGGCACAGTTACAGAATCATTTGATGAAGCTAGAACAAATGGAACTTGCTTACAAATTGACTGTGTTTGTTTCAGATAA
Source organism: Corvus brachyrhynchos (assembly GCF_000691975.1). NCBI lineage: Eukaryota > Metazoa > Chordata > Aves > Passeriformes > Corvidae > Corvus > Corvus brachyrhynchos. Next base: position 1,094,346 of record NW_008235964.1, on the reverse strand, counting down.
ATTTCCCAACCATTAATTTTCTGAAGACAGGCAATTAAAATAGGATAGAAAAATTTCCATAGATCCTAAACATCTCACTGGAACCCCAAGAATAAAATGTTCATTAAAGAAAAAAAAAATTAAAAAACCTAGAAGGTACATTTGAATTAGTTCACTCTAGATGCTCTAAATCTAAATGTTTATATTAAAATTCACAAGATTTAAAAGCTCAAAGCCTACAGAAGTTCTAGAATGTACAGCATTGATTTTAAGGTGGTAAAGGTCCAAGTATGTTAACTGGCACATATATTACTTACTATTAAAAATTCTGTATTTGCAAAAATTGTTACCTCAGGATACCATCAATCATGAGGAATTCGTATACTTTACGGTTACTTTGGGTGCAGGAATGAGAGCATTTAGAATAGGAAATAATTATTAGACTTTAATGTTATAATGGGAATCACAAAGTAAAAATCCAGTTAACATGTTAAAAACTAACAGACACTCCAATAAGGACACTGCCAAAATCCAAAGCTATATGAACTGAAAGCCTGAATTCCTCTTTTGATCACACTCTGTTGCTTAGCATTTGGACTGGGAAAAAAAAGAAAAAAAAAAAACTAATACCAGTTTTAGTCTGGAAGAGGGCGATCCTTAATCCTTAGAAGAATCTTACTCCAAAGGTTTTGTTTGGATCAGGTTCTTGATAATTACCCCTAACATTCTTGGCAGATCTCAACAGTAAAGGAAACAGCAAGAGGAGAAAATGAAGGCACAAACCAAGAGACAAGACAAGTAGTAACTTCATTACAGTGGGACAGGCACGAAGATACTATGATGGGAACTGCTATAATAGTCAAAGTTGACATTCTGACGTAAGGTAAAAGGCTGTCATTCACAAATTTAGAGTCCCTTTACTTTAAATAGAGGGTGGAAGTATGGTATGCTAACAAGATCAAAGTAGCTTCTCATATAAATATTTTTGTAGGAAAGCAGCCATTTATAAATGCAGAGGTATTCACATTGCAATGAGTTCAGCCTATTCTAAAGACTTCCATGAACATTTATCTTTATTTTTTCATGCAAATGTTCCAGTAAAAAGTAAGTTTCAAACTACTTGTGTCTTTGTTCATAGACTGTTATATAAAAGGGAATTTTGAGCTTAGTTTCCCGGAACTAAAGAATATTTCTTTTCCTCATTAACACCTATAGAAGCTGTGCAGAGACCTGAATTGAATGGAAAATTTTATTTTACACACAGTGCTAATGCTTGATCAATAATTAAGCAAGACATAAAATAGAAAGATTTGACTTCCAGTTTTAAAAAATGGAGACCATCATCTCAGGTATAATCTCAGTGACTCCACTAATTTGCCCAAGAATTAATTTAGTCCCACCCTCCTTGCCTCTCTTCTAGAATTCACTTATATAAACCTTAAATTATATAAACTGAATATGCGTTTATGTGGGGTGAGGTCAATGCACCGTGAAACAGTCAGTCGAGGAGGTTCCCTTCTGCTTCCTCCTTCAAGACAAACAACACACCCAGCCCCGGAGCCGGAGAGCAACAGAGGCGCTGGCCTTGGATGACGGGCTGGGGCGGGGGGGTTCGGGGCCGCGGGCAGCGCAACGGGGCCCGGGCGGGCTTTTCGGGGACACGGACGCGGAGCCGGGCAGGGCTGGCGGCTCACGGCCGGGGACAGCGACACGGAGCCGGGGAGCGCCGGTGCTTCAGCACCACAGACAGGGGCAGCCCTGAGGAGCGGGGAGCGGGCTTGTTGCACGTCGGGCTGTGAATTCGCTGAGGGGCAGGGAATGAACGGGGAAGGAAATTACCCCAGCCTTCGGAGAGGCACAATGAGGTAAAGCCATGACTATCCAGAACACTGAATGCCGTAGCAATCAATTTAATCTACAATTTGGCCTCTCCCCTTCCAAATGAAAAAGGAAAAAAAAAAGAAAAAAAAACGAGAAGAAAAATAAGGGTGAAAAAATAGACTGAAACAGACCTCCTCAATCCATGACTATTTAATGAAGCCAAATGATAGTTGTAGAGGTTCAGAATTGGCAGAGTAACGGCCAGCAAATGTGTTATGCCCAAAAGCTTTGGAAGATTCAGCAAGATTCTCTCTCTCCATACGCTTGCAGAACCCATCCGCCCCGGGGAGAGCTTCCCTGGCTACTACCAGAGCTGTGGGGCATCCAGCCCCGTAAACCACACAGCCACACACAGAAAACCAGAACGGTGTCTGCACATCTCTCTCCGCCCCGACACAGAAACTGCCCGTGCTCCAGATCAGTGCAAGGGAGGAAAAGAGGGCGCAGCCCACGGAACCGGGGACCGCCGTTATTATCAGACCACTGTAGTGGGGAAAGCCAGAGGGTGCAGGCTCCGTCCTGGTGCCCGAGCCCGTGCAGCAACCCCTTCCCTCCCTCTGCCAGCAAAATGGAACGCCGGCTCCGGGTGCAGCGGGCCCAGATCGTATTGCGACTCGCCCCCCGCCCCACCGCGAGGAGACGGAGAAGGGGGAAGGGAGGAGCGGGAGAAGGGAGATTTTCCGTGCATGCCTTTGCATGGGAGGCGGCTCCGCGCCGGCGAGGGTCCCTCTGGGGAGGCCCTGCGCCCTTGACATGAGC
>NW_008235964.1:1086207-1091409 GCF_000691975.1 Corvus brachyrhynchos | reverse complement strand
CTTTAAAGGCACCGCCGCCCCCGCCCCGCGCACCCGCCGCATCTTCAGGGACCGAACGGGGACCCGCTGCCACCCCCGCGGGTGCTGCCTCCCCTTCTCCTCGCCTCTGTGTACGAGGACGTGCTCGCCAGCAGTTAAAGCTTGAAGGAGCCTCGCTCGCCCAAAGCAAGAAGTAAGAGGGACTGAAAGACACGCCTGGAGGACACCCGCCCAAGCTACCCGTTCAGAGTAGAATCAATCAAGGATCTCAGGTTGCTCCATGTCCTAAACAGCAGAGTTTTGAATGTCCCTATAGACGGAGATTTTACAGGTTCTCTGGGTCTGTGTTTCTGTACTGGACTACTATCATGATGACTAACTCCCGCCATGTCAGTGTCATTCCAGGACCGGTGAGCCTCAAACTGGACACTGTACTCCTAATGCAGTTTCACAACTGCTGAATATATTGAGAAGAATTACCTTCTCCAACCTTCTGGCCACACTTGAGGTAGCAGAGCTCAGTTTGCCTCTGGCATTCTTCATCACAACCATGTACTGCTGAAATGCATGTCACCTGGATGTTTGCTGCAAAGCTGCTTTTGTGACAACCCATCCTGATGCATGGAGTTACTTCTTCCCAGATATAAGACCCTGCACTTGCCGTTCTTCAAGACTTTCATGCCAGCCCATTCTCCCACCTGTCAGTGGCCCTGCTCTTCAGTCTATCTACTATTCTCCAGCCTGAGATTTGCTGAGGGTGTATTCCATGCCTTTGCTCACATCAGTAGCAGAGACGTTACATATCATTAGTCAGAAAGATACAAATAGTAACACGCCAGAAGTTGGACGTGATGCAAATAACCACAACCGGTTTGAGCCTGATAGTTCAGTCTATTTTTCATTCACTGTACAGGTCTCTCTGATTCGGCTATAAGGATGCTATAGTTGATCATGCTGAAAGCCTGATGGAGTAATTTACATGCTGTCTGTTTTTAATAACCTTTTTGTCCTGTGTCTGCTTGGACATGGCTTCTAAAGGGACTTGCTTTTCCAGGAAGAGTACTAGCCACATTAGTCAAACTGCTTGGTAGTTCTCTTGTGGATCTCCTTTTTGAGGATGGGTACAGTGCTTGCTTTTTTTCTGGTCATTAGGGACCTTTCCCAGTGACTTTCTGAAGATGACTGACTTTGTAGTAGCATCAACTGCCTCATCACCCTTTGATCTATCCCATTTAGTGCCATAAGCTTCTGTATATCCAACTGGTTTAAGTGCTCTCTGTCTTACTTTCCTACAGCTCATGCTTTCACTCAGAGACCCAGAAGACTAGAGGACAAACCTAATCCCTAAAAGCCATGGCAAAGAGCCACTAAGTGCCGTGGTGTTTGCCACTAGTGTTCCTGTTTCATTGATCAGAGCCAAGTTTTTACCAAATCCTTTATAGAGATCTTACTAAATTGTGGCTGCATTTTGCATATTCAAATGTGTTTATTGAGCAACTAGATCTTCACAAATATCATTTGTTTTAGCAATGAGGATGTGACAGCATTTGGTACACTTGCTTGTCTCCCTCTTTAGCTCCATTAGTACTTTGCTTCAGACACAGCTGTATGCAGATGAGCTCCCAAAATGACCTACATAAGGATACTGTACAAATATTTCTAGTGCTCTTGCATTATAGCAATCAGAGATGATTTTTCCAGTACTGGTTCACAGTAAATGATGAAACTAGTAGCAGTTGGGTGTTCCTACTTTTCTCTTGAGTGACTACAAGTTACACATCAAAAGAACAGCTTGGAAGAGAACATGACAAAGCACAGAGGGAAAACTCTCTGAGTAGTATGACATGAGTGTAAGTGGCTGCCTCTTCACAGGGTGTTCTAGGTAAAGACATCAGAAGGGCCTGTGGAAAAGGCAACACACAACACACTCACACCTGAAGGAAGGTGGATTCCCTTGGCATGTGAAAGACACAAAGTCCAGTTAAGGGTGTTAGAAGGAAGCAAATACACATCCCCACATCATTTTGCAAAAGTGAACATCATGTACGTAATTATGAATAGGTGTGCAAAGTGCTGCTGCACGGAAGAAGACAAGTGCAAAACAAAGATGGGGAAAGATGGATTTAATCAGTGAAAACATTTGGTTTTCTGATACTAATGTGAGCATTCATGACACTCCTAAATATTGAATATTTTGTGGTGGGTGGTCCTTTAGTTGGGTAGTCTAAAAGTTTATAATGTTCCCAAATGAAAGTTTTCTAAACAAACAACCTCCCTATATTTCTTTATTTAAAGCCAAATAAGTAACTAGTGATTCTGTCTCAGATGGAGAAGTTGTCTTTTGTTTAAAATCAGATGGCATAAGTTGAGTATAGATGCAGACAAAACAAGCAAGATCAAAACACAATAAATTCACTCAATAAAACAATTAAAACTGGGGAAACAGGTGTTCTGTTGATGCTTACTGTTTAAAAGTATATACACTGTTTCTGTTTCATTGTTAACATGTCCTGAGATAGAAGATAGGAGGAAGACATGTAACACCTAAGGAAGTAAGCTGAGCTCAAAAAGACGCAAAGGATGAGAAATGACCTTCAGTAAGAAGTTCATTATTGGCTTCACTGGAGCCAAGGATTTCACCTTAAAAATGATTATGATTTCAAATATCTTAGGGGTTTTTGTGGAAACTGTCTCTTTTCACAGTTCTGTGACATTTACCTTTTCTTATGAAACAGCATGGAATCAATAGTTATCTGTTCCAGGAGTCCTGCTGCAGGCCCGTTTTCCCTCCATCCTATCCTTTCCACATCTTTCTCTCTATATACTTTACTGTCTGTCCAAAAGTGACAAGAGCGCTCTCATTTTGGTGTTACTGATGTGTTTGGTATTACTGATCACAAACCAATGAAACTCACAAACTAATGAGGCATAAGATTCTGTTGTAGCAAGGAAAGAAGAGTTATCAAATGAATCATCCTATTTCTCAAAAATCGTAATATCTAACTTGCAAGGAGCACCTCATTGGTGCCAGGATAAAAACCCGCATAAAAAAATTCCTTAATCTCTACCACAGAAAAATATGATTAAAACCCTTTCAGAGATAAAAGTCTTTTAAAAAGTGCGTGCAAATGAGAGTTATTTCTGTAAATTTAGAGGCGGAGATACAGAAGCAAGTTGCCTTTTCTTTGATACTAGGTAATATAAAAAAGATAATCATGAATAGCAGCAAATCAAACTACCCTTTGAGGACCTGTTCGCAGTTTTTGTGGAGTTTTCGTTGTGTCCGCTTGAATCCAAAATAGATCAGCACAATCCACAAACATTTATATCTTTTACATTGAGGCCATACATGGCATCTTTATCCCTGAAAAAAAAAAAAAAAGGCACAGTATACTTGAAGTGATGTAACTTCATTCAGACTATCAGTAATGCAGTACTTTCATCAGGGCCTGAACAGTTTGATATGCAAACTAGATGCATCAGATCTCCAAAGGAGCCAGTCCAAGTTAGAGCTGAGTATGCAGAAGCAGCACAAGGACACTAGTGCTAGGACTAATTCATCTTTTGCCAGTGCTGAGTCCGATCTGGGGCAAGGGAATCTCAGTTAAGAGTGAATCTGCAGCAATAAAATGAGTGCTTGAAGTTAATTTACTGATTAACAACATTGAAGACATCCAATTTTCTCATCAGCAGGCTACTTAGTATAAATGTGCTCTTTACATTTTAGTTGAGAAAAAGCTATTTAGCACATAGAAGTTGAAGAAGTAATGCTAAGACTATCAGAAGAAAGGAAGAGGTCAGTAACACCTTGGCGTGAACTAGAAAAATGGAAGAAACTTTTATATTTTAATAATATGCCTGGCACTGTGCCCAGACAAAAGTGAAGGAGGTAGAAGGCGTGTTAATTGTTAGCGATTACCAGAGACTCTACTGATCAGTACCACAAAAGAAGATAGAGGAAGCTAGAAGAGAAGCTAGAATTTGCATAAACATATTTATAAAACTCTACACATTAGTTTTTATATTATAACTTGTACAAATACTTAGCTAAATGTTGCAGTACTCCTATCCCATTTATCCACCTCATTTCAGCGATACAGAGACTGTGGAATTTAAAAGAGATGTCTAAGGTGCATCCAACAGTTCAGTCCATCTCCCCTGTAGAATGAGAAATGCCTTGTAATGATAGCTCTCACCAGCAGGGCTTCTTGTCCCACAGGTTCTAATTCTGTGTCAAAACTGCACTTATCTACATACCAACCAAAATTTGGCTAAATACTGCACAGCAAATGTTCTTAAAGGTCATGACTACTCTCCAGTCTCACCTGAATTACTAGTCACCAAAACAACCAGTAAATGATGATAACAAGGTAGCTTGCAGAGCATTGTGTGTTTTTGCTCTTCTATTCAAATACATATAACTCCTCTCTCTCTGTATATAATCCTCTGTTCCATTACTTTGTAAATGCAGGTTGAGAAACTAGTGGTGAGCCTCCCTGTTTCAAAAATCCTTCAAAACCCACCTACTAAGGAAAAAAAACCCACCAATCTAACCCAAAACTGAATGGAGCATAAAAACTCCCAGGTAAGATAAAACATCCTGGGCAGAATTATTTGCAGTATTCCAGAGTACCTGAATGTCTGGGGTTTTGGGATACCATGCACTCTGATATAATAGCATTAATTTTATAGCATCCTTTTTAAGATTAAACAGATAACTTCTGAGAAGCCTCTGCAGGTATTTAGCCTCATTATCATCAGTCTAAGTGAAACAGGATTAGTATATGCACTTTACCTACTGAATAGCCAGTGCATGGACACCTGGATAAGTTCTTCCAGCAATCTCACAACCACAATTTCTTACTTAAACAAGATCTGGCAACTGACTACAGCACAGCAATGCTGATATGCTCACAGTATGAGCATAATATAGATTAGTCACAATGTTAAACATCTAAAGTTTATTTGCAATCAGTGTTTTCTACTACATAAATGGTGATTTGCATCTTAAAGTGAAGAATGGGGCAAAATAGCCACTAATCTCAAAGGCTGTATCCTTCACAATGTGCAACAGCAATACTGTAGTTCTGTCCTGTTGTTCTCTAGTTGCTTTCTTTAATATGAGTTTATTCACCTGCAGCAGTTGAGTCCAACTAATAGTGGTATAGCCATCACCACAAAGAGTTCAATTTTTATTTGCTTATATGGTGAAAGAGTCATATG
>NW_008235964.1:980331-1086197 GCF_000691975.1 Corvus brachyrhynchos | reverse complement strand
GCAGCAAGTTCTGATAAATCACATTAAAATAAAGAATTGGGTTTGCACCAGTGAGCATAACAGTGAGACCCTCAGGATCTTTCTCTTAGGATTTTAATTGGTAAGATAAGAATGTTGAAAGTTCTAATTCCCCTAGCAGTTATCTCGTTCATGCCGAGAACACGGTAAGAAAAACTTCATAGCCTAAACAGAGGAAAGTCTCACTAGTGAAATATGTATTTAGATTATATGTTCAGGTCCTGCCTATGCCAGAGAGAACAGATTCACCTTAAACATAATGTTACATAATTTTTCCTTCTAAATGAATCCAGGGAGGGAGGTAGGGGGTAGAGGGGAGTGGACATTAAGATTCATTAGGGCTATCAAATATAACTCTTTTGTATTACATGGATTTTAACTAAAATCCCTAAATATTGACCAAGGTTACCATTTCCAAGGATAAGAGATTAAAGTTAAGCACTTGTGTCCTACTGTAGGGGCTCACAAGTAGAATGATAACAGGAAAGCAGAGCACACAGTTCCAGTGGGTACTGCCCGTTGCTCCCCATGTATTGACATGTTGTAGACCATGTTAAATACACATTAACTAGGTTTTCTGGCATGAGCTACCAATTGTCTCCATGATGGAATTAAAAGGAAAAAAATAAAAAAATTATCTTTGATCCTTAGAATGGGCCCTGAATACTCCTTATTTCAGGTAAAGTAAACAACAGTCTTTATCCCAGAAAGTATATCTACTCAGGACTAAGAAAGTTTACCTTTCTCCTCAGATATGTACTTAGAGGCTTTATACTCTTGACACTAGAAATAGCTCCTTGCTTATAATGACACAAAACCAGTCATACATCCCAAAAGCCTCGATTTTCATTTTTGTCCAAAATCAATTTTAGAATCGGTAAGAAGTAGCCTCTGGAGGTCACCTGGACCAACCACTTTCTCAAAACAAGGCCTATATACATTAGGTTGCTCAGAGAAACTTTCAGTCAAATTTAGTATTTCCAAGGACAAAGATTTAACTCTCTCTGGGCAACTCTACGTCTAATCAGAATTTCTTTTGTTGCAACTTGCCTCAATTACCTCTTATCCTTTCATTGTGCACCTTGGGGAGGAGTAAGGCTCTATTTTCTCTATCTCCTCCCACTAGGAACTCAAAGATGGTGATAGGATTCATCAAGAGCCTTCTCTACATAAAGCTGAACAAACCTTTCTCTCTCTCAGAGGACAGTTACTCCAATTTCCTAACATTCTGGAATACCCTGCACTGGACTTATTCCAGTTTGTCAATCTCTTTCTTATGCAGAGGAACTCAAACCTGGCCACCACACTCCAGATGCAATATTACAAATGCTGAGTACAAAGGAATAATCAGTTCCCTCAATTTCTTGGCTATGATACAGCCCAATATACTGTTGGCCATCTAAAGTGAAGGTCTCTGCACAAATCCCTCCTGAATTTCAATAGGTCCATGTCTGCCCATTCCTCCAGCTGGTCTACATCTCCTTGAATGCCAGCCCTACCACAGAGCACATTAACCTCATCTGCCAGTTTGGAATCATGCACAAACTTGAGAGTCCATTCCTTCTCCTCCTCCAGATCATTGATAAACATATTAAACAGGATAAGGGCAATCCAATTGGCCAGAGCATGACCTACATATTGTACATCTATATAAGATATTTTCATTCACCACCTTCTCCTTCATTTGTTTAGAAATGGTTTACAAGAGGAATCACTCCATGATTTTTCCAGGAACAAAGGTGAGGTTGACCTGTCCTTTGTTTACTGGTATCATTTTTGGTTCTTTCTGAAGATGGTTGTAGCATTTTCCTTTCCGCAGTCATCAGGGAACTCCCCCAGTCTCCACAACCTTTCAAGGACACCTAAGACTTACCTCATATGACATTGGCCAAATCTCTGAGTACTCACAGATGCATCCCTTATAGTCCTGTGGATCTGTATATATTGAGATTACTCAGATCACTGACTTTATGCTCTTCAACTGTTTGACCTACCTAACACCATCTGTACCTACCCAAGCAATGTTTCTGAATTCCTCCTTAGCCTGCTCTCACTTCTACTTCTATAAATGTTCTTTGTGCACTGGACCCCAGCCAGGTCCTTGTTTAACCAAGACAGTCTCCTGATATATATACTAATTTTTGGGAGTACTAGGATGGATCATTGTTTTGTTTCAAGGAGACTGATCTTAAAGATTTGCTAACTTAAATGAGCTCCTTTGCCCTTCAGTACTGTTTCCCACCAGATTGTACTTCCCAGTTCTCTGACTAAGCTGAAGACTACATTCTTGAAATTCAAGATCTGTGTTCTGTTGCTTGCCTTCCTCAGGAATCCCCTCAGGATCTTGAGCTCTGCAATTTCATGATCACTGAACAAGCCTGCCTGTCATTGACTGTCACATCCCCAACAAGCTCTTCAGAGGCCTTGAATGTCCAGGAAAACATCATCTCTACTTGTCACACACAACATTTGTATTATGAAGTCATACATGACAACCTCCAGTATCTTCTGAGATTGTGTCCTGTTGTACTGCCCTTTTGTCAGGTGTCAGGGAGGTTTAAATACCCTATGAGAAGCAGAGTCTGTAATACAAAGATTTTAGTCAAGCGTTTAAGGAAGGCTGTCCACTTCTTCACTCACATTCAGAGGGTCTGACATTGTTCCTGCCACAATGTCATGTTTACTGGCCTCTCCTCTGACCCTGACGCAAGCTCGCAACTACACTGTTGCCCATACCACAGAAGAGCTCCCCACATCCAAGATGCTCCTTTACAAAAGCAGCAATTCCCTTTCACCTTACCTTTGCCTTTCTTAAAGACTTTCTTTCCATTCATCTCAGCAGATGAGGCACACAAGAGACCCCATTAAATCTCGGCCATTCCTGAGATCTCATGAAATACACAGCTGTCAGTGTCTTCGTTGATGAATGGGACGGGGAGCCTGGTCAGGTGCTCCAGGAGCCTTTTATTATTTTATTCCATTAGCAGCCTCACATACCAAGTTGAGACAAAGCGGGTACAAAGCTTGTGCTGCCAAGAACATCCAGCAACTTCCTGGTTGCAAAGCTTTTTTAAAAGCTCCTTAGCCAATCAGCATGCTTCTAAAAGTTAGACAGGTGTCTTAACCAATCCATAATAGCGTACAGACAACTGTTGAATACAATACTGGCTTGTTATGCCTTGACATATATCAATAACAATATCCCATTATAAGGCTTAAACTTATCTATCTTGCTAAGCATATTTATTTGCAACTCCAAAATCTATCTAGGCCAAAACTAGAAACCCTAACCATTGTTTTAATGTCCTTGGTGCTGCATAACTGTATCTTCTCCTAGTTTTCACGGGCAAAGCTGAATTCTAAATCCTTTTGCTTTATTTTCTGAAGCCTGCTTTTATTTCTCACACCTAAAATCCTTTCCATCTTTTGTGTTTCCCCACACACAGCTACTCCTGACCAAGCCTTTCCTCTTCACCAGAAGGATTGAGCATAAAACCCGGACTCCCATGCTGTCTACCATTTCCCCCAGTTGCTCTTGCTTGCCTCAGAGTCTTCCCTGGCAGTGTCATTGGTGCCCATGTGGATGAGCACCCAGGAATGACTAATACCTTTCTCACATTTGTCATAGTTCTAATATCACACAGGACATCCTTCATAGTTTCCAGTATTTGAAAATATAAAGTACCATTGGTTATGCAATACTTATCACTGCCATGTGCAACTTTCATTAGACTCTTACAACTTCTGCAGCAGTACATTTCCATATGGTATAATCCCAGAAATACTATAATTTCAGAAAGAGAGCTTCTCTTATTAAACCTCTAGTGCCTTCACAAAGATAAAAATATGTTTATAATTTGTTGCCTAATGTTTTATTATAATGAAGTAAACAACAATGAAACTCAGTATAGTCTAAAACCCCCAAGTTTACAGTACTCAGAATATTTTTCTAACTCTTACAATCCTAGTTTCTTTAGATACTTAAGCATGTTACAGTGGCTTGTATCATCAGGCAATGTGGTAGTCACTTTTTTCCTCAACAGGTTACTAAACCTAAAAGATGATCCACAGCTTAAGAAACCAAGACTTCCTGTTGCTAAAGAGATTTTTTTATACCTGTAGGTAGCCACTAGACGTTAATCACTTCTAGTGACTAACTGTATACTGCTGTGTAGGAGGCTTTCTTATCTATTATATGGGAACAGTGACACATCTTACTCTAATAGTGGTAATTAATGGTTTTAAGAATTTTAAAACTCACACTCAAGTCGTGAGATCCATAAAGGTATCTCATGATTTCTTACGATTTGCAATTCACAGCTTCATCTGCTCACTGTGTCTTTACTCAGGGAGCAATTGAGTGTTCATATGTGTGTGCACTGATGATACATGCTTGGCCCTGCTACTGGGTGGACTTCAAACAGGGAACCACAGCAGTTTTAACTCTAGTGGAGTGGGAGGAAAACTCCCTTGGGTCCTAAGGTCCACTTCTCTAAACAGCTTTTGCACTCTGTAAATAAGCATTCAGATTTTCAGAGACCTTATCATCATTTTCACACTAAGCAATTGGATTCTAGAGTAACTAAAAAAACTAAGTTAAAAGGATGCCTACATTTAAGTACCCACAAACAAACTCTACATGTGAGCTGAGTGAGCAGTTGGATGAGAGCCAGCCCATAAACCATTAAGGGGGAATCAGGTGAACAACAGACAGGATGCAGTTGCATAAACATGTTATATGCTACTTAAGATTTCAGCTGCCAGTGCAGAGAGAAAGAGATCTTTTATAAGATCTATAATTTATTTTATAAATTCTCAGTCATATCTGCCAGCCCTACCATAAGGCACATTAAATGGCATTACATACCTACCTGTGGGCACATAACTTAAGGGAGCAGTGCATACCTCATGAAGTTAGACAGCTTTGTGGGAAGCCACAGAGCTGGCTTTCTTGAAATTTAAATATCCCCATGTCTTCAGCTGAATCTCAGTTTTAGTGTACACTTGAAAGGTAAAGTTTATAAGCCTTTCCTAAGTGCTCTCTTCCTTTACAATAAAGGCCCTTGGCTGACAAATCCAGTGCAAATAACACCTGCAGTTAAGATCCAGAATGGTTTCTAAGCCTCACAGAAAAATCTTTGTAACAGCTTGAGGCATGGAGGAAGAGGAATATGAGAACTGTTTCAAATCCTATTTCTAAAAAATGATCAAGCCATTCGTAGGCCTGAAGAAGTATACTTTTACAGATTTGTTGGAATGTTTGCAGATTCACAGAATGACAGACTGGCTGAGGTTGGAAGGAACTTCTGGACAATCCCATCTAAGTCCTCTACTCATGCAGGGCCACCTACAGCTGATTGCTCAGGAACATGTACAGACAGCTTTTGAATACATCTAAGGATGGAGACTTCATTTCTCTAATTCAATGGACTACTGCTAAAAAACTTGTTGTTTTGCAATAATATAGCACCAAAGCTACAAATATGCCTGTGATCTAATTCAGCTACAAGGTTTCCCAAAGCAGCACAACCAAAAAAATACAGTCACTTTAGAGATTATAGAACAGCAGCAAGCACACTATGAATGTAAATATCCAGCCCATTTCTCTTATCACCTTTACTGTTAAATAAAGTGTAGCAACTAGCTGAAAAAAAATAACTCATAAAGAGTTTTAAATTACTACTATAAACTAATTCAACTTAAAAGAAACCTTACCCACTTGGGCTTGGCTATCTTTTTTCTATTGCTTCAATTGATTTTAACATCTCAGATTAACTGTCACCATCTGAAAGAGAATTTCCACTTTAACAGAGGTCATTTATATAGCACAGTGATACTCGGAATTGTAGCAGATTTAATGAAGTTTCTTAACAGTTCCTGAAGTCCTTTGGACTAATTCCCACAAAGAAATCCTGAGGATACAAAGACAGATGAATCTACAATTTCAGCTAAAACAAGCAAACATTCCCTCCCACATGGATCCTCTCCCTTCTTTCATCTCATCTTTCCTCTTCCCCTGCCCTGAAGTATCTTCAAGTCATCCTTTTGTCTATCTATAATTCCCTTAACACCCGTACTACATTTACAAAAATAAAAGTAAAAATAATCAGCTGTAACTCAGAAGGCACACAAAAGAATCAAAGAGCAGCTGAGCACTCCCCACGGGTTCTGATGGGAGAGGTGGGGTATGACCTAACTGAGTTCTCAACTTTGCCCATTATCACAGTGTTTTTGATAGTCTTATAACTGTAGAGAAGACAAAAACATTTTATCATGAAAATAATGGATTTATGCAAAGATTAAGAGGAAATATGCACCTACGGCTCCATGCTAAATAAATGGATGTTCTCTCTTTTCCTATATATTCTTTTTGTTGACCTAGAAAAGTGACTTTGAAATCTAAGATTCATCTTTGTAAAGTATGATCTAGATGCTTTTTAAGCCTTTCACTGGGATACTTTCTGAGTTTGCCTGCAGCAAAATATGGAAGAAGAGCTCTATAAATTCAAGTGTTTTCCTCTGTGTTAAGAGGAAACTTAAGAGGTAACTATCTCCCAGTATCATTTACAACCCAAAATTTCATAGACAAATTCTAGTACAGCAGTGTTTGCTATTGACTATGCTCCCTGGACCTAAAAATCCACAAAATAAAATTAAATTAAGGAAATCTACTACACAGCCAAGATTTTCCACTCATTGAAGATATCTCCTTCCAGACATAACTCCAGAGCAATAAATCAAAACTCTTAAAAGACCACCAAGTTTTAACAACTGCCAACAGTGTCAGGTTTGAACTTTTAGCTATTTCTGTATTCTTATCGTTCCATAATCTCGACTCAGTTCCTCCCTAAGGACTAGCTCCATTTTTAAATTTTATTTTATTTTTTCAAATCCCTTCCCATTTAAGTCCCTTCCTAACTCCTCACCAGAAGTTCCTGACTCACTTACTTGCCTTTGGTAAATCTATGAAGTGCTGAATTATTCAGCTGGTAGAAATGTTTTTTTCTGCTACCATGAGGATCTCACAAGTACAAGAGGACTACCACCTTGCCTTATTTGTTGCATTTTTGCCCTAAACTGCATAGGACATCAACTGAGAAGTTATTTATTCTCATAAAAAAAAATAATAAACACAAAAGCCCAGTTGCTAAAAATCAGTATTTTTGGACAAAACCTGTAGGCATAAGCATAAAATTTCCCTTACAGCATGAACAGGCTTATATAAAACATTAAAATAAGAATTTCAAAGTCCAGCTCAATTTTAAACTCCTACTGTTTTCACTTGGCATCTATTGATCTCTATTTAAGAATTTTTATTTTATATCTACATTTAAGAAAATTTTCTGTAAATTAATTATAAGTAGTCTAAAGCTTCATGCCTTTAATAAATTTTTATCAAAAATTTTGACTCACATTTACTACTTAAAGAATTAATAAATGGCAAGTGTAGTACCTCTTCACCAGGTATTTTTAAGAAACTAGAAATTTCTAGAATTAGTAAACATCTTCAGCAATGAGGCTCACAGGACTTTCCAAAAAGATCAAAATAAGTTACTTGAAACTAATTTTAAGACCATTTTTCCTATGTACATGAAAATTTAGCAATGCAAAACAGTATGTGACTAATTTGATAGTTCCCTTCTCTGTATGCTTATACAGAGTATTACACAACAGTTAAGACTGCAGTAGTTACATTGAAGTTGTTATTTTTCTTGTTTTTGCTCTTCATCTTTGAAAATTGTTCCTTCTTTCTCTTTTTCCTTCCTCAAGTAGACATTTGAAATACAATTATTTCACTGTTCATGAACACCTCTAGGAAACACCACTCTCTCCACAGTGTGAAGTTTGTTTAACTTTTTGTTTATAGGTTGTATTCATGACATTCTAAAGCTCCTCACAGAGCTCCTGATACCACTGATCGAGAACACAGCCAGAAAAGGGTAATCCACACAAGAATCAGAAATTTTAGCATAACTCTAACAGTTTAGTATGTGTTTCTAAAATACTAAGGAAATAAACTAGATTATCTCTCCTGTTGGGACAAACAAGAAAGCCATACAAGCAGTGTTTAATTAGAACTTCTTATCTACTATTAACCTATTTTATAAAACAATTAATTATGATGAAAGACTATGTTATACAAGACTACATTTCCCTTTAACATATTACATGGTTCTATGAAAATAAAAATTATTTGTGTGGCTTATCTGTTTTCTAGCATGTGATTTTTATGTATCCATGGAGACTTTTGATATTTTTCAAGGAATAAGCAACTCCTAAAAATACTCTAATTTTTACCACTTTGCTAGAAGTATCTTTCTTATCATAATTCAAAAAAATTTGAGATCAACAGTACTATCATTCAGGAATTCCACTAAGGAGATGTAAAACAAAAGGTGAGTTAGTTGCTGCTAGTAACTATTCAACCAGTGATGTTCTTTTTTGTTTTCTAAAAAATTATAGCTAGTACTTAAATTCACAATTCAGTATGGAAAATCTACTCAACATGGAAAATTATAACTAATGAAAGAGTTGCTTACCTTGAACTTCAGCTTTCCTTACAATCTTGATTTCTTTTTTTTTTTTTTTTTTTTTTTTTTTTTTGTTTTGATATCCAGTTGTTCCAGAAAGCAGCAGAATGAGAATTGCCTGTGTCCCTGCGAATGTCCAGAGCAACGAGGTTAGTCTGTGATATATTAGTCTCTCTAATCTCTTCATATCCTCCCTGGCGCAACTGAGTATTTCGTGTAGCCCTTAATACTGAACACAGACTGCAAAATCAGTGATTCCAACTCAACATAGCAAGAGAGTAATTCAATTCCACATACTCTTTTATAACATAACCATCTTATATAAGGTGTAGCTTATCCAAGACATTTTTATTTAGAAACCCATTACTTTCAGAGCAGGAATATATTAGTGTTGTGCCTTACTTGATTATGGATTTTTTCAAATAGTCCTTTATAATTTAGAAAACGGTCAGCAATATAATTCATGAAGTTATAGGCAGCAGTAAACAAAAAAGCTACAAAGCACAGCCAGTCCTGATCCAAAACCCATTTGCCATGTGCCCAGCTCTCACACACACAAACCCAACTCTGGACAGCTGCCAGTCCACACACACTTTTCCTGCCTGGGGTCTAAGGCTCCCTTCTAACTCATAGACACCATTCTTCAAGCAAACTAAGGTGCAAGGCGGGATTTCTCATTTAGTTAGCAACATATTTGTGCAGACTGTTTTTTATGAGCGTCATATTTAAAAAAAAAAAAAATTAATGGCTATACAACTAGTAAAATCTGTTTGTTTTCTTCACAATAACTTCCCCAAATTACTTGCTAATTTCTGCAAATTCTTAAATGTATCAAAGTGGTAAAGATTTTTAATATTCACAGTCTAATATTTTTTACCCTCTTCATTTTTCCCCCTTAATGCTCAGTCAGTAGAATTGAAAAGAACAAACCCAAAGCATAACTGGAATGAGCTGACCTAGCATGATTTCTGCCGGTAGACCAAAGCAGATTACATCACATGAGGATTATAGATTAAGATTACTTTGCTGATTCTGTGAATGTCTATGAAGAGCTCAGATTTTTTTTTCTTTACTGTAACTTTAACATTTGGTTGGGCTCATTCAGTGTTTCTTCACATGTATAGTTTCATCTGTGCATTTGCTATATCATGTTTTAAGTGGAATGAAAATTAGCATGACAGCTGTTTGTTTACTTCTACCAGCTGCCCTCATACACATGCATAACAGACATGACCTCTTCTAGATGGGTCTTAAGAAGCTCCTATAGACAAAAAAAAAGACAGTGCTGGAATTAAAGTCCCCAACATAAGATTCAAATGAAATATCTTCTGTTTCCACTGTTACACAAAACTGTCCGCATGACCAGTCCCTAATCCTCTAGAGGCAGCTTTCCTATTGCCAAAATACCTTTAAAGTCTCACCCTGCTTTATATTATGCTTCAATATACCCATATGTACACCTGTAGAAAATAAAAAACTTGCACTGCAGACATGTGCAAGTAAATTATCCATTAAAATATAAAAAATCCCAGTTAAATATTTTGAAAATTCCTATAAAAATTTGTAGTATTTTCCCTGATCTCATAATCACATGGTTGAAGCTTATCCTAGACCACTACAGTGTTGGACTACGTATTACAGTGTTGGAGTACTTTTGATTTGCTTTAACTCTTGTCATGATCTGTGTATTCCACAGCCACACGCAAAATAAATTATGTATAAAAATTATGTATATTGGGCAAGGGAAATGTCCTTGCTGTCTGCAAGCAAGAGGTCTTCCAAATCATCATACTGTATTCATTATCAATGTAATGTTTTAACACGGTGCAGCAGCTGAGTAATAGTTTGAAGAAAGTTTCTGATAGTCCATCATTATTCATACCAGGTAATTGATTAGTTGTCTCCACTGACTGAAGCTATCAACTTTGGATTGGAATGCTGAAACTTTAGGTGACATGTTTTCACCTCAACAGTCTGCTGGCCAGTTTCCGTGGTTTATGTTGAAACTAGTAACTTCAAATTGGTTTTCAGGATCTGCTGATTGCCTGTCTCTGGAGTTTGTATAAGGGGGTTTTTGTATTTTCCTTGACTCAGGTCTGGCTCAATAGTAGAGTTCAGCATGAGGGAACTGCCACTTGACACTTTCAGATTCGCTGTGGTAGCGATCAAGTCTGTCACACTTCGCAGAGTCAAAGCAATTTTCTTCAAGTCTCTCTCTTCACTGCAATAGCTGTAAGAGATCACTAAGACAAATAGGAAAAGAAACTCCCAAATTATGAAATCAGTAACAGAAATATTAAGTTTCTGTCTTCAGCTCAGAACTTTTGTTTTAAAATGCCACTTCCCATGTGTTTTTATTGTACATCAACAGTAGAATGGTGCCATTCAGAAATGTTAGATCTGCAAACACAAAATATCCAGTACCTCCAAACTTCTGAAGATTTTGTGTAAGCAAAAGTAGTTCAGAATCACCGTATAGTCTGCGTAACTTTGTCCAAGAAATTTAACTTCAAAATCACCATATCTGCTCACTAAAATATAGAAGGCAGCAGGTCTAAACTGAAAATGCTGAATTCTGTTACAATGAAGCTTATTGTGACATAGAGTAAATAATATTCAGAGCTGTATCCTCACTTTTTAGACTATTTCCATCAGTTCTAAAAGGCCAGCTTCCTCTCCCACACCTTATAGACCCTTATTTCCCTTAAATAATGTAATATAAATATAAATAATATTTTTTAAAGGAATTGCATAGTTTATTTTCAGTGTCATACACAACCTACATACAGCAGAAGTACAAAAGGATCAGGGGTCAGGGAAGGGGCACTCCAGCCACCAGAGCAGGTCTTCATGGCAGCCCAGGGAGGGGATAATGCCAGACCAGATATCCACACTTCAGCCCACAGAGGACCCAACAATGGAGCCAGTGAATGTTCCCTGAAGGAAGGACCTACACCAGAATAGGCTCCTGACAAGAATTTGGCTGGTGCTGTCATTACTGCTCCCATACTGGGGCAAGTTTTTCCTGAAACACCTATACGGTTACCAGGCTGTTCATTTTATTTAATTTATAACTTTTATTTATATATATATATATATATATAATATTACACATTTCAGCTCTACTATCTATGATGAAAGTAAACAGGAAGATCTGTCAAATGTCTGGTATCTGAATACAAGTTTTCTGTTACTGATAGAAATATGAGGAGAAATTCTGTGTATGCAAAAGTTGTTCCACATTATCTCAGTGTTTGTCTTAACCTTTCTGCAAAGTAATGTGACTGGATACAGATGGAGGGAGAATAAAAGTTTAGGGGCAACTGCTACTTTTCTGCCTCAACAGTTAAAAAAATCCTTTCCAATCCAAGGTAACTATTCCTTGACCTTCACAAGAAACAGTGATTACTCTATCTTTGCACTTGAACTAAAGAAAATCTTAGCAACCACCATCATTTCCATCTCCTGTATATTGCTTCATAAGGCATTTTCCTATTCTTCTTTATTAGAGTGATTTTGCAAGGAGGTGTTTTTTTTCCTGAAAAGTAGGGGGTCATTTGGCAGAAAGAGCCTTCTAGAATACCCTTTAGTGTTTTAAGGTTAGCTGTGATAAAATTGTTTTATTACTTCAGCAGAAAACTGCAGAAAACAGATATAAGGTCTCTTTTTCAGACATCTGAGGAAAAGAAGCTATTCTCTTAGTTATATGCATAAAAAAAGGGCCTCTTTCCACTAATGAGTATCTCTCCTGAACAATGCTTCTTCTTTGTGATGTTCCAAATAGCATATTAAAAATAATAATATTCATTGATAATCTCTTCCAAAGATATCTCAGTTAAGAATGTAGCTTAACATTTAAAGCGTGGTATTTCCTTGCCGACAAATGAAGCAATAAAGCTGGTTGAAACATTTCAGAATTTTGATAATCAGAACACGTGAAATAAAATCTCACACTTCAACCACCTTAATGTCTTTAAGTGTTATATATTTTTAATCTAATACCAATTTTCCACTTTTATTCTTAGTTCAGCAAGACTGACTACCATATATCCATTGAAGCTATAAAACATAGGGAATGAAATTATCATCCTGTTGAAATTAGTCTTTTTTTACCATTAACTCGTGAGCATGCAGTATTTTTCCTATTGCCTCCTCATTTTAATCTTCATTCCACTTATTTAGGGTAGGAAGTATGTAATGATGTAAGCATAATATACATGTGATTAACCTAAATTTTGAAGAACTTTGGAAAGAAAAATGTATTGTAGTTCATACCTTTCTAATTGGTTATTTCTATATTTCAAGCATCCATTCAGCCTATAGACATGACTTTTGCAAATAATTCAGAATCATAAAGACATTAGTATTTATTTTTAAACATCCATCTCTAGTTTTATTCTTATAATATGTCTCAATACTTGAACTTAAAAATCAGGAAAACGCCAGCAGACATCGCTGCAGATTTGAATGGTGCACTTACTTGCATACCCTGTATCACCAAATGCTTCCTAATTAATGGCAAAAATAGAAAACACAGACGCTGTATGTACTAGCAAAATAAGGCTGATTAAACACATTCATCTCTTGAGCACTGCAACACTTAACAGTTAATTGGATTGACATCTTCCCCGAAGAGACACACCAGCAGGTGGCTTTTGAATTCAATAGAAGTCTACAACTGCAAATCATTGATCAGTGAAAGATTCCACTAACTCCCTTTAGTCCTGCATCAAGACTTACAATGTCTGAACATGATCATGATTTGTGAGCCCTGGTACAGAGCCCAGCAGCCGTGGACTATCCCCATGCACTCAGTCCATGGAAGGAGTTATAATTTATAGAGTGATAAAACATCAGATAATTCTGGTACAGAAGAAACTATTATTTTTTCCTCTGAAGCACACAGGGGTCTGTTCAGTAACCTTATAACCTCAGCCCTAAATGAAATCACACAATTTTCAGGAATTAGTTACGAGGCAACTTCCACCATAGATTACAACACATTGATGCCATGGGACTGCACCAGAAGAGATGAAGCTCAAATTGTGAAGCACATTTATGCTCAGCCACAATCCTATTTCCTGCCCTCAAGCTTGAAGGTGGAACTTTGCCTTTTATATCTATTATAAATCATGTTTCCTTCCATTGCCTGCAAGCCTGCTAGACATTTCCAGAGGCATAAACAGAAGCAAGCCAAAACAACTGCTTATGCTGTTAGTAAAAATGCTTTTCCTTTCTCCAAACATTTTAACTCCTCATTAACAAACTCGTTTAAAAGATCCCATTCTCTCTTCCCAAAAGTGCGAACATATTTATGACTTATTTAAATATAACTTTGATTGAAGTTTCCTATAGTGGAAAAAATTTCTGTAAATGCAGTTTATTGTCTTGTTCCTAATACTTTGGGCAAGTTTTTTTACCTGTGACTGTAAAATTCAACATTCCTTCTGTGAAAGTATACACTGAGTTAGTCTCAGGATTGGCTCCATTTCTTGCACAGCTCTCCTACTTTTACTATACTATTAGACGTAAGAAATTAAAGGTTTTGTTTGCCCCAAACTGTGGTAAAATACGCTGAATATTCCTAGACATGATTCAGAGATTTGTCTGGCAAGTTCTGGAGAAAATATATTACTTTCTTCAGCTGTGGAGATAGAATGTTCCCAAACTCATTACTGTTAATTGTCTTGTAGTTATAAGTGACAAGAAAAGTAATGTTATTTCTAGGGCTGTGTGGTCATCTGTGAGAAAAGGAGGTTCAGTTCCTTAACACTGATGAGAGAAATAGTGACAAACATTAAAAAAAAAAGAGTCCCTTAGAGCTCTACCCTTTAGAAAAGAACATAGATTTGACTGGGTCTCAAAAGTTCACTGTATTCAGAAGATATTTTTGTCTGCTTCATTGTTTTTATGTCCCATTTTGTATACACTTTGCCATGTTTTTCAACCTTTCCTCCAACTGAAGTGTAATTACTGGAAACATTGCTTATAGTTACACAGCTTTCTAAAAAGGACACCAATTGTACTACCATTTTTATAAGAACATCAATCTGCTATATAATGAACACTTAGCATGGAAGAAAGAAAATGAAGTCTTCAGGGAGCATCAGGAGGAGAAAAAAGTATTTTAAAAGCAGATTTAAGTTGCCTATTCCGAACTCCACTCAAAGGTCACAAGTATTTAACTTCAATAATCTAATGATACAAGAGTAAAATGCAGACAGAAGGAAAATTTCATAAAGAATGGGACTTTTTTTTTTTTTTACCTTAAGAGTATTTCTTGCAGGTACTTTACAACTGTAATTAATTATTTACCTCGTCCTTTACAGTGCAGGACGAACAACCCCTTGCAATTTTCATTATCTAAAGAAATTACTGATATTACAGTCACCTTGTGCCAGGGCTTCTCCTTCTCTGATATTGTCATGCTTTTCCCTTGAGCTGTGTTCCATTGCAGGGCACAGAAGTGCTAACTGCTGACAGAGGTCATACTGGCTGCACTAGGTAGAGAGTTCGTGCCGAAGTTCTCACTGCAACACAACTATTCACATGACTATGTCTTTAGTTTTACAGAGTTAAGGCATTGCATACAGTAAATGGAAGTCGTGCAAAGTTTCTTGAGAAAATTTTCTAAATGCTACTGTTGCTTATGCACCGGCAGACAAATGTTTGAAGTATTCAGAGAAAAGTCCATAAGCACACAGATGTCAACGTCAGTGAACAAAACAATTTTAGTACGGCAGATAAAGTAAATTTTACACCACTCATAGCCCAAACAACAATTAATACCATCTTAAAAAAATCTGATATATGAGTTGATGTCTTCCTACTTGTGTTCCTATTCTTTATGGTAATTCACAGAACAAGAATGACATCCAACACTGTTCCTATTGTTGAGAGGTTAGTTAAAAGAGGATTTTTAATACTTTTGATAATACAAGGTGGTGAAGAAGGGAGGAAAAGGCCAGTTCTTCAGAAAGAGATGTAAGGTTTGTTTTGAGACTTTGCACAGAGAAAATGATGCAGTATGCAAAGAGAAGTCAAAACCACCAAATTACATGACTCTGGTTGAAATGACTTGCCTTTGGGTTGAAAGCATTGCCTTTGCTTTTTGGCCTGCAATGTGCTTTCCAAGTCTGGTTTCCATGTATATAATATTGCTGAATATAATTTTGCAATGGTAATGATTTATTGCTTCTAGTAAGAAGCAGTAAAAGTTCATAAAAGGCCAGAGCAAAGCTCTAAACTTCACTAACACCCAGGCAGCACAAGACATAATTTTTGGGAACGGTTTGAAGATTTGTCGCGTTTTTTTTCCTTCCCTTTTTCTTTTCCAGTCAGGCATATGGGAGAGAATGGGTAAAGTGCATTAAACAAGAGAATGAAAGGAATGACCCTTTGCATGCATTCAGCGGGCTATGAGTAGATATTACTTTTATCTGTAAATTACCAGGGGCCACATCTTCTACACCATATGAGCACCTGTACATGTCAGTAGGTAAGAATTACATTTTCTAAGATGTAGCAAGTTAGATGCCTACTAGTGATTTCAGCCTGCTTCTCAGGCTAGCCCCTAGAGAGTAGGGGACAGAAAAGGGGGGGTGTGGAAAGGCGGGGAATGTATCAAAGATTTTTCTTTAAACCTGGGATTAAAAGGAGAAGATGACCATCAGTGTAAAGGACACAAAAGATAATGGGGTTGTCATATTTCAGGTTACTGACAGGAGACCTTTCCTGCAGGTCATTAGTTTTTATCTCTCTGTACACAAATAACACTGTACATGCATTTCTTTTTACATTTCTCTCACACATTTCACTGTCAAGAGGAAAGAAAGCAAGGTTACGCTCCACATTTGCCTTTCATCTATAAAATTTACCATTCCAGAACCTTTCTGCTCCTATAAATGTTCATACTGAAAAAGGAGGTGTATATCTTGATAAATTGAGGTAAAAATGTATGAGAAAGAATGAGTTTTCCAGTCTAGATTAACCTAAATTTTCTACTGATAAGAGACTGAGTTTTCATTTTCTTTAGAGGCTGGGTGCATCTTACCTATCTGGGTATCAGTGAAATATCTGAGATAGTGCTACACTGGTGAAAATTGGATAAGATTGAGATATTTGGGTTTGTGGAGAACTGGAAAGCAAGAAATATGGAAAATCACAGTGAAGAGCAGAACAAGCTTGGGGAATGCTTACAAGTAGATCTTTTTGAGAACTGGTCACGAGGTTAATCTTTTTAATATGCTATCTGATGTCCTTGGCACAAAGTGGAAGAGTGGGTTAATGAGATTCTCTGATTAAAAAGAATTGGAGTCATCATCTGTACAGAAAAGAATTGAAAATTCTCTTCCATAGAGGAAAAATTGGATGACCTTGAAGATGGCAATAACAGAAATGAAGTGAAATTCAATAGCTTGTGAACTTAAGGCTAAACAACAGGAATTGATGCCACAATGCAGAGGGTGAGTTTGAAATAGCAAAGGAAAAGAACATGGGTAAATATATCTGTTACAGGATGACTCGAAATCATTGATGTGAGAAAGTTCTGAAAAACAGCAAAGACAATCTAAAACTGTTTCAGGCTTTATATTTTCAGTAAAGAAAGAAAATTTTTAATGTAATTATGAAAGACCTTAAGGTCTTACTCCCATCTGCAATACTGGTTATATCACGTATGGTAATTCTGGTTCAAGAGAAAATAACTTGATGAAAAACAGATAAAAAAGTCAACCAAGAGTACCACAAAGCCTGTTTTAGGTGTTGGTATTAAATAAGTGCAGTTCTTTAAACCCTGGTAAAATGGAGGCTGAAAAAGGGTTATGATTGTATGTCCTTTCATCAGACAAACAAGCACACTGAAGGCAACAAACTACAGGACACTGTTGACACAGGAGCAAATGATATGCAGTCCTTCAGGTCACAAGCCTTGCCAGCAAAACTGCTGCAGGCTCCTTTCTTCAGGGATCCACAGGTCCTGTTCCAGTTTGGGCTTCCCACAGGGTCACAGCCTCCTTGGCCCCACACCTGTTCCAATGTGGGGTCATCCATGGGCTGCAGGGACACAGCTGTCCCACCATGGTTTTCCCCACGGGCTGCAGGGGAATCTCTCTGGTGCCTGGAGCACCTCCTGCCCTTCCTTCTGCTGACTCCTCTGTCTGCAGGGCTCCTTCTCACATATTCTCGCTTCTCTCTCCAGCTGCAATTTCTCCTGCACAGTAGCTTTTCCCCACTCCCACCACCACTGATGGGCTCAGCTTTGGCCAGCACAGGGTCCAGCTTGGAACTGGGTGGCTCTGGCTCTGTCGGACATGGGGAAGCTTCTGGCACTTTCTCACAAAAGCCATCCCTGTAACTCCTGTCTACGAAAACCTTGCCATGCTCAACAAATACAGACCTAATATTAATATTTTTATGTTCAAATGTTGAGATCTAATGCTTATGAAACATAAACGTGAACTTTTTTTGACCCAAATATAAAACAATTAAAGATTTATACATTTCCATGGAAATATCCATAGCATGAATTTCTGCTTGAACAGAAACAACTGTTTATGTCATGGCACTCAAAGTAGGTATGCCACACATTAAATTGCATAAAGACTGACCAGCCAGGTTCAGAGAAAGCTTTCACTGGAGTAGACTACATATATAATCAGGAGGATATCAAACAGCAAGAATTTGCACAGGAATAACTACTATCTAGAAGGTGTATTTAATCATCTGTGACAAACAGCAAATTTTGCATTAATAATTAAACTGACATTTAAATGTTCACAGTTAGCTTTTAAGTTAATCTTCTCTGAGACCTATACATGTATCTCTGTTGTAATTATAGGACATTTACTTCATTTAATTGATGCTTTTAATCTAAAAGGTTATTTTTTAAAACACTTTCCCTTAAAACACATACTAGGAATGAATTATTGGCAAGACAGGAAAATTGTTCTGAGAACCATAAATCAACAGAATGTTAAGAGATAGTGGGCACTGATATTTATTTAAGACATACTAACAAAAAAGGTACCTTTTTCTAAGTTTTAGAACAGTTAGATCATGTGTCTAGGCATTCTAATAAGTGATCTATTTTCAAAAGGTACATGCATGGAGGGACTGCAGACAACTGCTAAGAAAAACCAGCATTTCAAAGAAAAAAAATTAATTTGCCAGATACTTATTTTACTCAAATAGAATTGGACCTAACTGTAATCAAAGACAACTGTAAAAACATTTCACTGTTATTTCAATCTTACTTAGTTTAGATACTGAGGTCTAGAAGGTTGATTTTCATCATGTTTTTTATAAGTTCTGTTCAAATTCAGTGGGATATAATTCCCAAACCAAGACCCAGTTAAAAAAGAAATTTTGGAAATGTTGTAACAATAACCAATAATTCACAAAAATACACTCTGATAAGATTGGACATGACCTCTGGCATCATTTACTCCAATCTCTGCTACCACAAGGTCAATTAGAGTTAGTTTACCAGTACCATATCAGTTTGTTTATATATCCAAGTTAGGAAACTTCACAACTCCTCAAGGCAACTTATTCGAGTCTTTGGTCATCCTTACAGTAAAAAAATTGTTTCCTTCTGTTCAGATAGAGCCTTCATAATCTCTGTTCGTGCCCACTGCCTCCTGTCCTGTCCCACCAGTGAAAAGAGTCTGGCTCCATCTTTGTACTCTCCTTTGGGCATTTCTATACATCAGTAGGATCCCCCTGAGCCTTTCGTTCTGAACAATTCCAACTCACTCAGCTTTTCTCATAATAGTAATGATCTTAACCACATTTGTGACCCTTCACTGAACTCTATCTGGTATGTCCCTGTGTCTCTTGTACTGGGAAGCCCAGAAATGGACCCAGGACTCCAGCTGTGACCTCACTAGCAATGAATAAAGGGAAAGGATCACCCCCCTAAACTTGGGGGCAAGTCTTCATTAGACACTTTTACTACAAGGGCACATGCTTGGTTATGCTCAACTGGATGGCCACCAGGACCCCTGGATCCATTTACTTCAAAGCTGTGTTTCCTCTGGTGGGCCCCAGCAAACACCAGTGCCTAACGTGGTTGCTCCTCCCCAGGTGCAGAACTTTGCACTTCCTCTTATTGAACTGCATGGTTGATTCTACTACTGCAGCTGGGTTGTGTGATTATATATGAGATCAATTAAGGGTAAAGGTAGGACTATGTGTCACTGATCAGAGTAAGGGACAAACTCCATTTCCTGTGCTAGAATAAAGAATGGGGTACTTATATTGCCAGCATTGAAATGAAGAGTTTCAAAATCAAATATTATATTAATAAACAGAGAAAGATTGTAGAGATTAGAAAGCCCTTTCACATGCAGAGAAAGAGGTAGATGAGTCTCACTCCCCACTATGCTTGGTTGAATTTGTAACTTCAATTCAGCAGTAAGATTGTTTATTTCCCCTTGGGCATTTTTAGCATTTTTCAATTAAGATGAATACTTACTGCATCAGATAATAAAATGAGAATTAAAAAAAAATAATTCTGCTTTGTGCCTCTAAACTGTGCTATCCTCTAAATAATATTAATACCACACATTTTCTTCTCTGATTTATCAGTGCTCGTAAGCAGCCTCTCCTGTTGCTTACCAGCCTAGCAGATCTATATGCTTTTCACTTTTAAACACATCCTAGTTGTTTCCATCTTCTTCACTAGATAGTTTCAGCAATAAGGGTATACTGATGTACAAAATGCCTTAGTAGATGTTTAATTAAGATTTTAAGAAGAGCATAATGCTTTATAAAAGTGACACAGAAAAAAAAAAACCCTGTATTTACAAAGAGTATTGAACACTATTACATTATTAAAAAAAACATTGAGAACAATTAAGTTAGAGCATTGGGCTAAGTAAAAGGTTGATTTTTTTTCCTGAAAAGGGGTCAGATAGTTAAATGGGAACATGAATGTATAGGTAGAAAGATTTTGACAGCTAAGTTTTAGAAACCAAATTGAAGAAAATGAATGAACTTTGATATTTAACTGTAGTGTCAAAGCCAGACATTCAAAAAATAACAAGCCAGGCACAATAAGTCATGAGATTTAAAAAAAAAAAATAAAAAAAGAGAACTCATGAATTTTAAGACATCTTATAGATTGAATTATTTTTATTTCCCATCTGATATGAATATAAGAATGATGATCTTGTGTTTTCTCTGCAACCTGAAGGGCAAAGGACTAGATAAAACATTGAGAATTGATAGCATTATGAGTCTCTTTACATGCAATGTTTTATTTAAAACCATAGTTCCCCTGAACAAGCTAAGAATTTGGTCTGACAAATTTCTCCCAAGGTATGGAACTTTGAACGAAATATTGAAAAGAATGAGAATCAAGATCGAATAATAACAGACAACACTAATTTAAAAAAAGACTTGACTTTTTTTTTGGACCACACCAGTATTAAAGTATTTAAAGGTTCTACTGAAATATAGCAAAAAAATTGCTGTGAAATTCTATTTGCTATTTATGTCACATGAAAACAAGGGGGGTTTTTTGAGAAAAATGGAACTGTTTTCAGACAATCTGAGAGACAGCGTATAGGCAGTTTTTATTGTCCTTCAGTGGGCTTCAGACAAAAGGTGCAAGGCTTCTTGGAAAACTGAAATATTCAAAAAGAGCCTGTGAAACGTGTTCCCCAAAAAAAAAAAACAAAGAAAGATGCTCTTTTACTATGCTCTTAACATCCTATCTTCTAATTTTTTTTCTGAATAACCTAGCTCATTAAAGGTTCTGAACTCTGTTCTGGAAATAACTCAGTGTGCAACAAACCTGGAGTCAAATATGACTTTTTTTGTCTTCTCTAGGAAGAGGAAAACTCATTCTCAGATAAACATTTTTTCTGTTCCTTCTCTGTGAGGACTTCATTTTATTAATTAGATAAGACTGCAATAGAGATGATTTATTTATTGAATAGCATAATTCTTTGGAAACAAGATACAGCTGACATACAAAAAAAAAAAAGCAAAATTCTACTATGTGGAAGTCAAATGGCCTTTTCTTGCTAATTGTGATGATAATAGCAATTTTTTTGCTATGTGATTTTTCAGAATAACCTCTATGTACACAACTGCTAAAGAAATTGGTTTACATACAGACCATTGACAAGCAAAGGAAATTACTATAAACTCAGGAGGTATTTTTCAACTATCCTGGAGAGGCATCTGTGGGCGCTGCTGCTCTCTTCTGAAATTTTCACCAGTAATTTATTACTCTGAAAAGCAAATATGTTCTCCCCGAGTCATAGGTCATCCTTTCACTATCTGTTTCTTGGCAGAACCACTCATAAATAAAGGAGTAGGCTTCACAAACTATGGGGGTCAGGCACCAGTATGACTTCTACAGACAAATTAGAAATACACAAGATCTGAGATTTTAGAACTGCTTGAATTTAGACATTGCAATGACTTATTTGCTAACATACAATTATTTAGATTTTTTTTCATTAGGAGAAATAAGAACCATATAAAAGTATGTTATTACCTAA
Organism: Corvus brachyrhynchos; assembly: GCF_000691975.1. Lineage (NCBI taxonomy): Eukaryota > Metazoa > Chordata > Aves > Passeriformes > Corvidae > Corvus > Corvus brachyrhynchos. The sequence continues at coordinate 1,064,134 of NW_008235964.1, read as the reverse complement.
ATCAGCTTTAAATACTAGTTAAGCTTAAAATGAAAATAAGAGCTTATCTTTTAGCAAAGTTATGTCAACTTCTTTATTGTCCTTGCCCAGCTGGGCAAGGTGTTACAGAAGAAAAGTGTAAAAGAAGAAAATATGCCCTGTAATTTAATCCTAGTATCCTGAATCTTGGTTTAGATTATATTTATGATTTCTTGAAGTTTACTATCAGCTGTAGAAGCCAAGCTAGTTACCTAGGTTCACCTTTCAGAAAAAAACTTAAGGTTTCAAGGTTAGAGGATCTCCCCATGTTCTTTGATGAGACTGCCTATGAAAAGTCTGTGCTGCCTCTCCTTGTTCCAAATCTGTGTTTTCCTTTCTCTCCCATGTTTTTACACCTCATCTGAGGAGGTGCTGCCATACCACACAAATGCAGACACTTCTTTTCTACTTTCCTAGATCTCTCAATTTACAAGCTTAATTTGTTCTTTACTCAGCATATCCTCCTAGATTAAATGTTTTTTCCAGCTAGTCCTGATCTTTTCAGGAGCAGTTGCTACATTTTAAATATTAATTATTGAAAAAGCAGTCCCTCCACCTTCCATTTTATCAAATTTGCCATCTCTGGTGTGCTCACCATAGAAGCCACACCTAATTATGTTAATTTTCAAGGTACAAAGGAGGGCAAAAGTCAGAAGACATGGAAAGCTAATAATGGCATAAAAAAACCTATCTGTAGATCCTTTAAGTACCATTTATCCATTACTGGATAGCTGTGAGGGATTTTATTTACGAGATGCTACCAGTCAGCTGAAAAAAAGCAAAAGAAATGAGACACACTGAGAAGATGAAAATACTACAAAACAAAACTGATTTTTCGAGTCTAAATAAGGAGGAAAAGTGAGTTTGCAGTAAACCACGTGGTAGGAACTGTTTAATCAAAGCTGCAGGAAGTTCTTAGAATGGTGAAGTTGCTTTACTGTTCAGGTTTGGGCTATAGATACAGTGCTTTTTTTGGTGTGATTTCTTTTTGTTTCTTTAAATTTGGTTTGGTTGGTCTTTTGTTTGTTTGGGGGTTTATATGTGTGCTTTTGTCGGGAGCTTTTTTCCTTGTTTTTTTGGTTTTTTTTTTGGAAGCAAAATCTGGGAGTAATGTGAAGAGAAAGTACCATCTTTCACCTGGTTCCTATAATTCCATGAACAGTAGAGTCAACTTTCCCTATTTTCTATATTATGCCTTATGTGATTTCATATATAATCCTTTTTAAACTTAAATTAGATATTCATAATATGCCAAATACACAGCATTTAAAAACTTAAGCATTAAGTAATGTGTGCTAAGTAGAACTCTGTACTTATTAATTTTAGTGTGCTTCTACAATATTAGAAAATTAATTAGTCATTTCTCCCTTGAAAACATTGAGTTAATACTGCCAGGAATTATCAACCTTTAAGAAAATTAGAGGATATTTGTAAGTACATAGTGCTAATTTAGAACATCTACAGTGAAGCCTCTCAAAGGCTTTATGAGCACCACTAAATTTGGAATCTCAGAAGCATTGCAGATTACAGAAATATAATTATTCCTGATTTAAAACAAATTAAAACAAAGAGATTAATTGATTGACCAAAGTCTCAGGCTGGCATGGGGAAATTTAGGTCTTTTTTTTCTCCCTCTTCTTTGTCTTGGCTTTTGACTGTCTTAAATGTATGCAGTTCCAACATTCACATTTCTTATCAGCCCAAATAAATTAAATGCTCCCAATTAGTGACGAAAAATGATCTCAGAATTTTCTAAGTTGCCCATCAGTAAAATATAAGAGCTTCACAGAAAATGAGACTTGCATAACTTAGAAAATAAATGAGCTTTACAGTTTTCTGCTCTTCTTCCTATTATGCTCGTGTCTTGATTTCCAATTTTGTTTTCAGTAATTATAATCTACATGACAAAACAGATATCAGAGCATAAGAGCACAAAGAAAAAATGCTGGTATTGCTACCAAATTTATGATACGTTATATTTAATTCCTTAGCTGATGGTTTGAAGTGCAAAACTTGTGTTCTTAAAAATTTACTGAACTTTGGAACGATTGGAACCAGAGCAGTTGCATGGACAATTAAGGATTGGCAACTGATTCAGGAATCAGGAAAAAGAATAAATTAGTAAAAAGCTAGATGCAAACCAAATATTATCTTATATAAGTTATGACCATTTCTAATTAGGATTAAGAGGTTTTTTGCAAACTCACTGTGTTTTAGATTGAGGTATTACAGGTTTTGGTCATGCTAATGTATTTTAGTAGAAGTTTTTATATTCTTACTTGGCTTTATTCATATAGTCATACACAATCAACTTTTTGCACTTACTCAGCACTTTTTGAGAATTATATACTTTGAAATTTTGTTGAAAATATTTTAAATTATATTATTTTGAAGAACTAGCCCTTTGCTTGCACCAGATAGTCTTGCTTCTCTGCAATGACATAAGTATTCACAGGAAGATGTATGTATTCATACTAGTGACTCCTTAGTTCACTTTTGTAAATAAGCCAAGATAATTTGGAAGTACAGAATCTCAAGCTTGTTGTGGGGTCACAAAGGTCTGACTGGATATTTTTTTTACTGACAGTACCACGTCTATGGTACAATTGTCTTTTCTTTCCAATTCATATTTAATCAGATTGTTTTCTTCCTGATAGCTTCCTACTGGAGGAGATGAACAGTGGGAACTCAATTATTCAAAAGTCTTCACATCCCTAAGGACTAGAACCTGAATGCAGATGTCAGGATTTGTTGACCCAAATCTTCCGGTTCTGGATAAGAAGAGGTCAGGAAGACTTTCTAAAAACACATCAAGTTTTCTACGTGGCATCTGAAAGATTTGCATGCTCAGACATTCACACAAGAGTAACAAAAAAATGCCACACTGAACTTTCTTTTAAAAGAGAAGAGATCCTTGACAGCATGAAAAAAATCATGGCTATATGTTTCAGTCCATGTTAGTAGAAGGTATTAATTAATCCAGGTAGTATAGAAAATGTTTCCCAAACTTTTTGATACCTAGACACATGATCTTCTATGTTAAAATGGATGGCATGAGACAGATCTACCTGAGCAGCCTTGCTTCTGCCCAGTACAGCTATGACCAGCTGCTGGACTTGTCATGCATGATATTCCACTCTCCAGGCTCCCTCCCTCTTTCCAGGCTATTTAGACTGGTTTCAGGGCAGAATGCACTGGCCATCACACTTCACCATAGAGAATTTTTACCATAAGGCATCAGAAATATAAATAGGAAAACAAGTTGAAAAAGACTTTAACTTTCTATTTTATTCACAAACTCAGAGAGAAATCCTGGCTAGACTGAAGAAGAAAGGATCATATCTTTTGATCTCTATTATCAACTTCGGTGAGTTTTTTTACAAAAAATGAGAAAAAACATGCAGCTCAGGCCTTAGAGGCTCTGAAGTTCAAAAAAATTCACCATGTTTTTTCATATCTTTAGAATTTCAAGTTTCAGGTAGGAAGACTACCATATGCAGTCCTGCCAATGTATTATAATCAAAGAATATCTAGGTATTTACATCATACAGATTATCAGGTAGAGTCTTGTGAGAGTGGGTGTGTTTTGGTAGGGTTTTTTTAAGGGGAAAATTCTTCTCCTCTTCACATCTATACTGGTTTGTTGGCACTGTCTGGATTGTTATATTAAATGATTTATATTGCTTTTTTGTATGTTACTGATCAAGTCAAACCATAGTGCTTTACTTCTCTTGGTTCGTGGGAGAATATTAACTGAAGCCCATTTCTTTACTTCAGAGATAATCTGGCCAACATGGTGTAATACTGTCACTGCACAGGAGGCTTCTCACTCATGATATGCAGAATTAAATTGCTAAAGAGAACAACAGATGCTATACTGAGGCAAGGTGATTCTGGGATGGCTGCTTAAATAGAAAATAAGAAAAAGTAGCCAATCATTTTAATAATGCTTTCCTTATTTTGCGATTTTTGTAGCAAGAAAGCTGAGGAAACAGTGCCACAGGTCAGTCCTTCTCCCACACATCCAGCAACCTATTTCTGCAAAGCAGGGCTTGTGAACTGATGTAATAAGGAGCTGTAACAGGGAAAGCTCTGGGGCCACACGCTAAGTTTTGTTCATAGTGAGCGTGCATTTGTACAGGACTCTATCGAGCAATGTTAAAAAAAACTACCACTTCTAGAGTTAAGATGCAGGTGAACAAATTAAAAGATGTCTTGGCCTTCAGGGACATATCTGATCCCTTTTCAGGGAGTATTAGCTGTTAATTTTCTGCTAATAATTCTTAGTGCAGAAATGTAGACTACCTTTGGGCTGACTGTAGCAATAAATATAAGTGATGACAGAGAATGGAAATAAGATTAAAAAATACAGAGATGGGTAGATAGAAAAGGGTAGAATTAAAAAGGATTCTGAGGAAAAAGAAATCAAAACAAAATGACCAAAAAACAACAAACAAACCTATGAAAAAACCCTCAAAACACAAAAACCCCACAGAAACACCCCCCCGCACACAAAAAACCCCCCTCCAACAATCACAACACAAATGCATAATAATATGATAATACACATTCAGTGTATTTGCTTGCAAATACTGACTTGGCATGAGTGTTAAAGATCTACAACCACCCCAATTCCTTTTTCTCCCTTCTAAATAATGCTATTTAAAACCCAAGTCCTTTTCTACTCTCTAGACCCAGGATCCATTCTTTCTATTATAGAAATTGAAGAGAAGATGTGAACACTTACTAGCAGTGAAAATAAACCAGGACTTAATCTTAGGTACCTTTAAGAACTTCTGTTCAGCTTTCAGGCCAGACCTCAGATTTTAAACCCTGTTTTGCTGCTCTACAAAATCCTTTGGACTTCGAAGTTTTTTCTTAGGATGGAAAGCCTTCAAAATCTAACCTGACATTTAGATTCAAAGTTCAATGTAATGCAATTGTGAAAATAATTGTTTTTGGTATCATTTAATCCAAGAATATAACTTCTTTTATATTATTGTAATGTGAATACATTGTACTAAATGGAGAGGGTGAAGGACATGAAGAAACTGAATGGAGAATTTTTGCCATCTCATTCCTCTTCAGACAGTTCTTTGGCAATGAGTTTTTTGCTGTTTCTTGTCAAGGCACTGACAAAGGGATTCTGAACATAAATTGGTGGCAGTAGTTTAGTTAAACTATACTAAATATACTGATTTATGCTTCTATCTGAGATTCTTGGAACTTTCTGAACCTCCTTTTGAAAGCTCAGCTGTGCAGTATGTGTTCGTTGAAAAAGAAAAGTCAAATATACTTGCTTGAGCACCTAAATGGAGTGCAAAATTAAACAGATTATATTTTGGTCTTTTAAAACCAATACAATTTACAGAGAAGATGGATCTTCCATACAGATGCCAGAAGCCAGGAAAGCAATGTCATAAATGACCTAATGTATAGCTACATAAATATTGAGTTTAAGAACCATTCATTTTAAAAACAGTTTCTCTTGACTTACAAACATGTTAATTTTTATGATATAAAGATACATTTTCATATATATTGCCTTTTAAAAAAAAATTACACTTAACAATTCATTTATTTAGATAAAAAACAACTTAATTATGAAGTACAGACAGAGAGCTGTTAATACTTAGGTTTTGGTTTTCCAACTTCCTCATTTTGTGGCCTTGGAATCAACATTTAACCTTTCCATGACTTCACAGTATTATCTGTATACCAAAGATAATACTCATCAGGCTAGAGCGAAAAGCTACTTAAATTCTTGCTCTAAAGACTTGTTAAATTAATGGATATGTTTCCATCTATTTTAATGACTTTTATACCAAGCTGCTAATTTAGAGGATTACATTTTCATTAAATTTCACAAGAAAAAATGTCAATACATTGAATACTTTCGTTTGATTCACAGTTTCTCATAAATTTATATTCTAAACAATGCATTACTGTGATAATGCCTGACAGCTAAGTGATACTGCTTAGAAATGGGACTCTACCCACTTTGCTTCCTCTTTTTAGCATGGGAACTGAAAATATTATCTACAGAATAATTATAAATGGATATATAATTATAATTCTTTATGGATAAATAATTATAAATGCTGAGTGTTCTTTTTTAATGTAGAATGTATAGTCACTTCTGTAACTTTAACATCTACATGTTAAAGAGAAAATGTCAATGTCCTTATGACATTAATTTCATCAACTATTAAAAAGAAAATCTCTATGTTCTCAACTCACTACATCTTTTGCTTTAGTGATCAGTTTCACATGTCAATAAATACTAAAAATTAAAATGTGTTGAAATCAAAAAGCATGCTGCTCACCACTAGTGATCAAGTAGAACTCAGCCTCAACTATCCAAGTTGAGCATCCAAGGGATGCTAAAACAGCTTAAACAATCACTATATTGGATAATGAAAATAATTTTCAATGTGATATTCAATGTTGTGTCTCAGGACATGACTGCATTAAAAATATGAGTGTGTTTCAGATATCAAAGGGTAAAGCAGATAAGACAGGGAAAAGAATGGTTATTAATTTTAGAATACATAATTCTTCTCTATTTACTGAATTGATTTGATTGAAATAAGTCACCCTTTTGTAGGAAGTTAAATAAAAAAGTCAGAAGAGGCACAGGTATGAGGCTGAGGCACTGACCAAACCTACAATCAGACTGAATGATACCGAAATGTTTTTTGGCTTATTAGTTATTTAACAACTTTTTTCCTCTTTTAGGTCTGTTAATAAACTTCTTTATATTCTTTCAAGTTTGGTGCCTGCTTTGCATTTCTCCTAATTCTTATCTCACAGCAGATAAACAGTAATGAGTATTTTGGACCAAACCACTACAGCATCCAAGGGATGCTAAAACAGCTTAAACAATCACTATATTGGATAATGAAAATAATTTTCAATGTGATATTCAATGTTGTGTCTCAGGACATGACTGCATTAAAAATATGAGTGTGTTTCAGATATCAAAGGGTAAAGCAGATAAGACAGGGAAAAGAATGGTTATTAATTTTAGAATACATAATTCTTCTCTATTTACTGAATTGATTTGATTGAAATAAGTCACCCTTTTGTAGGAAGTTAAATAAAAAAGTCAGAAGAGGCACAGGTATGAGGCTGAGGCACTGACCAAACCTACAATCAGACTGAATGATACCGAAATGTTTTTTGGCTTATTAGTTATTTAACAACTTTTACATCTTTCCAAATGACAACTAATTTTGTTTTCAATCAAGCTGTAAGGAATAAAAAAATCACTGAGTCCAAACTAACACTTGCCTTTAAAGCTGAAAAAAAACCCCAACAAACACATTAACACCATTTTCTTAAGAAACTTCTTCTGAAAGGTATCTCATTTAAATTTCTCTCAAAAATTGACTATTATAAAATCATGGTTTAACACAAGCAGCAGAAGCAAATTGCTCTGTTCTCTGTTTTGTAAGCAGACTGCTCAGCTCTTGTTGATTCTTCATATTGAGGAACTGTGATCAATGATGGCTCTTAACAGAAAAAGGCCTTTGTAAAAAGATATTTCCAGCAGAAAAATTAATATCTTGTTAAGCTTTCAGACATTTCACCATTTGGTCCTGAGTCACTGAAGTATCTGGCATGAATTTCAGCACCTTTGAACCATTTATGCACTGATAATGTTGGTACACATTTCTTTGTTTATGGAAAAGAAGATGTGAATACATTCATTAGTGCTTATGATGGAGAAGAAGGAATGGAGATATCAGAAGTAAATAAAAAGATTTAAAATTTTAAAAAAGCAACCCAAGAGCAACAGGCAAAATGAATGCAAATGCTACATTAATTTTTGGGAACAAAGCATCTGAAATCTTTGCCAAGGTGATGATACATCATTTTTCAGATTGGATGAACTTGAGGCAGCCAAGAGAAGCCTGAAGGAATTACTCTAGCAAGACATTTTCACCTAATTGTTAATTTCCAAACTACACTGTTTTGACAATAATGGCTTAGAGTCAAAGTTGAATGCATTGTTTGGGCTTCGCATAGCCAAAGAACAGGGAGAATAATCTCATTACTAAAAGCTACCCTGCTTCAAGAGGGAAGTTAAATTCTCAGCTGAATTTTCACAAGCTAAAAGCAACATGAGCATTTGGAAACACATGACTATCACAATTAATGACAAAGCAACATTTTGTCTACAGCTCCTCCACCCCCACAAGATCCCTCACCCTTTCTCCAAAACAATCTAACTACCATCATCTGTACATATGAAAAAGAATATATACTTATTAAAAATGTGAATTATTTATGAACAAGAAAAAATCCATTCAAGTTGTAAAAGCAGGAGATCACCAATAAATATTTTTTAGAAAACACAGACCTTCCTTATGTTATTTTACAGTTATTTTCTAAGAGCATACTTGAAGATGTACAAGATAAAAGGGAATTCAGTGGGGCTTGATAATGAGCACGTAAACACCATGTTTACATGCTTTTCTCTGTTTACTCATGTAAATGAAACCAGAATCAAACCTTTATTTTTGGCACTAACAACTCTCTGAGGAAAATCACGTTCCACACACAAATGCCTCAGCTTCAACCTGTCTACTTAGAAAATTTAGATGGCTGAACAGGAGTTCTTGAGCACCTCTGAATTTCTCTACAGTCAAGTATATTCAGTAAGTCTTCTGCTAATTATACCAATTTTTAGCTGCTTTCCTATGATTCTAATTCTTGAATCTTCTCTCTACTAATCAGAAAAATACTGGGGTGATAATCAAAGCATTTTAATGATCTGGGAAATAATGAAATTAGAAGAGCAAGTAGAATCTGGCACATATCAGACCAATGTTATTATCTTCTATAACAGCCTTGCAGCTGGGAGGAAAACATAGATGTTCTATTTTGAGTCCATTAAAGCTCATAAAGTAGGAAGGAAAACAACACCAAAAAAAAGTGCTACAGTTGGATGTAAAACCAGATAGATAGCCATGGTTGCAGAACAGTTATATGTAATTCACTGGCAAATAATGAAAAACATATCAAGCTATACTGCATGGGAACCTGTCTTGAGATTATGGAAAAGAAACATGTTAGATTTTATTGTTTTCTTATTACAATTTAAATTACTTTGGTCTGGGGGAGACTATAAATATACTGCAGGAAAATATTGAAGTCTAACTTTATTACTTTGAAAAGTTAAAAAATGTCTTGATAGCTATGGAATTCTGTATCTAAATAATGAAGTTTACTTATTTGAGCAAGCACATGGCACATCCAGTTAATAAAACACAAGGTGACGAATTACCAGGCAGCAGACCAAGATTTGAGGTTACAGTGGATCACAGGTTGCATATTTCAACAACACAATCTTGATCAGTCAAACATTATACTACCACATAAATCTGAACAACCTGTAGAGTATTTTCCACTTTTCAATGCAGAAGGATAATCTCTGCTGTTGTTGGATTCCAGTGTGGAAGAAACTTGGACTGTTTAAAAATAAAAGAAAGAGAATGTCGCTGGAACTTTGTTGAATACTGTAACTGTGAAATATTAGCTCATGAGAGATTTCTGTGCTAAGTCCGGCTACCCAGGAAGATCCTAAGGAAATGGTTGTGGTTAGCAGCAATTTCTTGAGGAGAGAATAAATGTTTTAGTGAAAGAAAGACAAAAGATGATACAGTATGGCAGGTAAACTTGTCACAAGCATTATTGAGTGAACAGCATTATTCGTAAAGTACAGACCAGTTCTGTGATTCTGAGTTTTTATTGGACATCCCACCTCCAGAACAACTTCAAAGGTGTTAAATTATACATATTTTAGTCCTGGTTTCTGCTAACAAAATCAACATAGCAAGCCAGTTTTTAGATTAAGCAGACTCAAAGAATTAAATTAGGATGAGTAAATCAATTTTTGGAAAGGCTTTTACAGAATCAAAGAAAAATAGAACCTTATTAATCAAATCTACCCTCTAGAAAAAGAATGGGCATATGCAATTCTCAGCATTCCTTTTTCGCAGAAAAAAAATTAGCATTTAGTTTCTCCCTCTTTCCTTCCTGTTTTAAGAGGGAAGACTGCTCTCTGGTAATGCTGCAGGAGAGACTATGAAACTTTTGTTCTGCCCTGCATCTGTAGCTAAACCAAGAAAAATACAGGATCATGGTAGTCAAGAACTTACATTATTGCTGGAATCAGCAACTCTGTGCAGATGGCAAGTAGCCATGAAGAACATAATCTATCAAAAACCTACTGCTATCCCTGAGGGTTTTATAGCCCATATAAACATATTTGGGTGCATTAAAAATTAAGGAACCATAATATTATATTATTTCTTTGAATTGATGGAAAAAAGTATACTAAGAGGAACTATAATGAGTGCTTGCATAATTAGTAAATAAACCTAATGTCACAGTAAGAACAAGTAGCCTGTGATCTAAATGTTTATTGGTATGCCTTATGGCTTTTGTTCCTTTGTGCTTTAATAGTTCTGGGAAGAAAAAAAAATCAACAGAAAAAAGTCAGGCTCCAAGTAGCATGTAAATTATATCCTGAGAGATATTCATATCGAAGCATTTAATCTTTCAGAGAAATCCTCAGCCATCTGTTTGCCTTAGGTTCAGAGAGATGGCTGAAAAAAAGTAGAGAATACACCTCAGATTAATTTACACTGCTCTTGTTTGCCGTCAGATTCTCTCATAACACTTAAGGTTTGTGATAAACATTAACACGCAGCCCAAGTGCTTATGCTTGTTTTACTACCCTAGAAAACATGCCCCTAAACAAGAAAACAGTGAAGTCCCCTCTAAAGAAAAACCAAACCACAATGTCTGTGTTCACAGAATCAAAACACTAGATAAGAATATGGTTGTTCTCTCACCACACATATTTTGTGCAGGACATCCTTTTCTCCAGTCACTTATTTTTTCTTGGAGACTGCAAGAGAGTACTAAGTGAAATGTCTAACACCAAACTTAGTGTCATGATTACCTTCACCAGAAGCCATTTCCTAACATTTTCATCAAGCAGCACCCCAGTTTCTGTAGCTCTGGCTTCTGCAAAATTTCAGACTTTATTTTCTTCTCCTTTGAGAGTGAAGCCACATAGTTCATTGGAGCACGGTCTGAGAAAGCCTAGATTTCCCCCAAATAAACAGATAAATCTAAGAAATATAGCACTGTACATGGGCCCAGGCTGTCTGTATATTTCACTGAACATAATATGCAGTGCAATTTTTTGTTCAAATTATTGTGAAAGAGTTTTTTCTCACATTGAATAAAATATTCAGCCTAATAAATAAAAGAATTTCAGTCTGTTAAATCTGAAACGTGCTTCCATGTAGGTTTGAGGCACCTACAATTCAAATATTAATCCTGTCAGCACCTAAATCCATTGAAAAAAAAAAAGATAAAAGTAAAAGAACATATATATCACTTTACAGGCAGGAGAAAATGCTAGGTGATCTTTTGCTGTTTTATTTTATATTTTTATTGTCCAAGAATAAATTACCCAAAGACATTTTGATGACAGAGGGAATTTACAGAATTGCCCAACTACACTCAACCCCAAGTCCAATTTTTCACTTATAGAAGGCACCTGTCAGCATTTTTACGACTTTAACTATTTTTGTTAAACTATTCTGATATTGTTCTATTCATTAGAAGCAAATATATTTAAGAAATGGAAAGAACAGTATGGTCATCTAGTTTGGGTTCTTGTGCCTCCCAAACCAGTGAAACTTTTTGATTTCTAAATTGAACTCAGAAGCATCTACTTATTATGCAACGTTTTAGAGACAAATGTTACCTAATAATAACAATAACCTGTGATAGTGATCTCAATTTTTAAAATTTTCTTATATTTAAAAGATGAATGTTTAAATGATATTTAAATGAAAGATAGAAATTCTCAAATGCCTTATGAATTAGCTTTGACCTTTATGTTAAGCTGCCACTCAAGTCACTATCAACCTGAGCTGAATCTGAAATGCCTCCTACTCTGGTGGCTAAACAAAGGCTTCTGTGACATTAATAAATGTTTTTATCTATTTCTTCAGAGAAAGGAGTCTTAATTTGTCTTTGTTTTATTTTTATGTTACTATGACAAGTTCCCTTTTCTGAAGAAAACAGAAAAAAATGAGTATTTAAGTGGAGCAATATCAGAGAACAAAATCCTGTAGTTCCACACTGCTTCTCACAACTTAAAGCAATGCTTAGCTACCTAGAGTTACAGTATCGTTACCAGGCAATATTTATTTTCTCCACGTAGCTTCATTTTGAAATTAATAAAATACACTTCCATACTCTTCTAGTGCTTCATTTGAACTGGAAAACAGTTTTTATATGACCTGAAAGAGGACTCCAAAGATTTATGAACTGTGTTATATATTTATTAACTATATCAACTATTAGCTATAAACATTATCTTTCATAGATCATGAGTACTGTATTGCTTGTATAAGACTTTACATCCATGCAAATATGCCTTGAGGTAATAATCATGACTAAAAATGTTCTTATGAGAACCCTTCATTCCCTGAAAAGAGTAATTTCTGAGAGGAAAGAGGATACTCAATGTTATGTTGACTGAAGAAAATGAAAAAAAATTCTATTTCAATAAAATTTTAAATTATGGAATAGCATTATTTGTCAATCATCAGTCTCATTAATAAAATATTTTAAAAGCTAAAGGTAAAATTCACATTTATTATGGTATATTTAATAGAAAATTCAGTGTTAAAAATTGACTTCAAAAGTCCACTGCTGTTGATTTCACCTAGATAGTACTTCAAACATACACTACAGCAAAGAGAAACTTACTGAAATTTACCCAGTCAGCTTAGAAATTACACTGAAAATTCACAAAGGCTGAATCAACTCCAAATTCTTCTTCATCAGTTGCATCAAAATACCCAGAACCAAACATTTAAAAATGTGCAACTAGGACAGGTGGCTATAATATTGTGACTTCAACACACCATGAGATATTTTATTTTGCTAAACAACAAAACAAATTGAGAATGATACCTCGTTTCAGTGTTTCTAGGCAGGTAAATCCATGAATATATCAGTGAGATGAAAATTCTTAGCATCTGTATTTTTAAGTAATCCTTAGGCCTAAATATGAATTCTGTAAAAATAAAAATGGTAACGATGATGATGATAACGCTGATAATAATAATTATTATTAATAATAATAAAAATAAAAACAACAACAATAATAATAGAAATAAAAAGAATGGAACTGCTATTTTAAGGTCTAAAATCAGGGGGCTAACATCAAGATTCATCAGACCAAACTCAGTAACCCACATCATAATGATCTTCCCATGGTTAGTTGTTTAAGCCCTCTCTATATTCAGTGGAGAGCACAAATGTTCTCAGGAACATGATTCATCTCATCTCCTGAAGCAGACATCTAAAACAGGTTAGATGAATTATGCCCTGGATGTTTGTTTTTCTTAGCCAGTTCTAAAGGACTCTGGGTTACTAGCTCAAAGGTGGCCAGATGACATCAAACTGTGAGCTGTGTTTCTTTCAACAAGTGTGCCCTGTAAAAAACGAATAATCTTTCTGGTCCACAAATGCTAAAGCAAAACATCAGCATATAATATTGTTAAAAAGTGAGACTCTGCCCATAAAATAGTTGAAGAGGCAGAAAAAAAGTAGCTCACCACTTTGCTGTTAATATATGTTTCAAAATAATACTGGTAATAATACCGGAAATAATGGTATAATATGTATCTATTTTTTCAGCCCTGTTGTAATGCTCTCCATAAATAACATCATTAAAGAATGTAATTATTAAATGTGTAACCCTGATGTGCACCTACAGTTCTGATGTGATGTACCCACTGCAGCAGGGATATGACTTGCAGGTTGACTATTATGAGTTTAAATCCTTTTCAAAAAAATGTAACTGTAACTGTAACCATGTTGCTTTTGCTTTCTGGCATTCACTCCCTATGGTTTTGTGTGAAATGTCATTAAAAGCATTGAAAGAACATTTCAAAAAACCTGAAAAGTCAGATCTCTACTTGGTACTACTACATAATGGATCAGCACTCCGAAAAGTGATACAGAAATTGCTGAAATATTGCTTGATTAAAACCTTAGAAGCAAGTTACCTGAGTACATAGAAGTAAATGGTAAAAGTGGCTTGCTGTAAAACCATATTAGAAAAACATAAAAACTTCTAATTAAGTGTACTATGGCAAAGATTCATCAGAGCTAAACTGTTTGCAGTGATCAAACATGCAAGATATTGGTGGCTAAAGACTGCACTTGCAAATTTATTCTTGATGCTGTGGAGATGACATCAGATTGAGACAATCATACAGATGAAACATAAGGAGGTTCCAGATTTATAAACAAACAAGTGGAGAAGCAAACAAATAAACAAACAGCAAAAGCTGTTATCTGCATCATCATTAAACCCTAAAATAATACCAGTTGTGAAGGAGCCAATAAATCTGACAGCACAATGAGGAAAACCATTCAAGAAAAATACTAAAATGCATGGGATACTGCTAAGATCTACAAAATAAAGATCAAGTCAGAAACTGCAGGAGATCTTGATGTATATTACATCTTTCCTAGAGAGGGAAAAAGTGCTGATAATGCAATGATGATAGCATCTAAGGTTAGCTTAAAATTATACTCCCTAAATCTTCCACATAGTTGAATGAGGCCACTCATTACTACGAGCCTAGGAAAGCTGTACGGACACTTCTTTTCCAATTTGCCCTGGAATTTCACATGTATAAACCAAATCATAGCTCAAATACTGCATTTAAAGAACTTCTGATGTCACTCCCTTTAAGTCTGATATGTCCAGGGAAATTAAATAAATCACATTTAATAAGTATAGGAAACCAATTACCTTATTTAAGAAAGATCACGGAATTACAGATTAATTTAAATTGGAGTAAAGCTTTGGAGGTTGTCTGTACCAGTTCCAAGTCAAAGCACAGCTAAGTTCAAAATCAGAGATTCCTGAGGGCTTTGTCTGGTTGAGTTTAGAG
The DNA here is from genome assembly GCF_000691975.1 of Corvus brachyrhynchos. Taxonomy (NCBI): domain Eukaryota; kingdom Metazoa; phylum Chordata; class Aves; order Passeriformes; family Corvidae; genus Corvus; species Corvus brachyrhynchos. Next base: position 1,049,108 of record NW_008235964.1, on the reverse strand, counting down.
TACCTTCATGGATGAAAATTATTAAATCTTTTTAGAGGAAGTGTTCAAATTTTTGACCACTTATTAAAAAAAATTCAGTCTCATGTTTTTCTGGTACACATACCTGCTGTAGCACGTGTGTTGCCTCCTGAGTTTCTCACATGTACCTCAAAGAACTGCTACTTTATTGTTATTCCTGTTAACCTATCATATATATCTTTGAACACTGAATTAATTCATTCTGGGGACAGCTGACCCAAGTATTTTATTTTATTTTTAATGTCTTCTTGTATATAAGTTACAGTTCTTATTATATTTTTATTTATGCACCTAGGTATTTTATTTTTTCCATTTTCCATTGAAAATTCAAAATTAATGTGTTTTTAAGAAGTTTACTTTATGGTGCTGACAGACCTTTGTTATTAAGTATTCCTACATTCTACAGATAATATTTACTATTTCCTGATATCTCTCTAAATGAAGTTATTTACACCACTTGTTTGGGAGTGGATTTTTTTGCCTCTCTTATTTAAAATAAAAACGTCATGTAGAGTTAGCTGCCTTAATTTAACTTCAAAGCCTTCTCCAAACTGAAACCTACAGCTCCTAAATTGGGGGAGCTGCATAAAAAAACCCCACATACATCATCAGAATTTACACTTTTTTAAATTGTGGAACACAAAGATCTCCCCTTCTAGGTTGTGTTAACCAACAATTCACTTTCTTCTGCCACAAACTAAAGGCTGTAAACTCATTTTGATATCAGATTGTTGCTTCTTTATTTCAGCAATGCAAGAAATTACATTGCTCTGGTAGATCAGGAGGCAAAAATAGCCATGAGGAGTGACCATGCAGCAGCTAGAAATCCAAAGTGGCTTCAGTGATACACAAGTCAAATATGAGATACCTACTATCATGATAATCAATAATGTTATGGTCATATTACGCAGTTCTTGTAGCTAATCACTATTTTGAAAAACTAAAAATTTATCTAAACCAGTATCTTAATCTGTACTGCTGAGCATTTATTTCTATTAGCTAATACCACCAACAGTGTCACATACCAGAAGTGTCCTTGCTCTGATTCAAGGATTTTAATCAGCTAATGTAGAGATTTATTTATAGGTTAACTCCCAATTTTCCTATTTTTTTACTTAAATTCATATTGAATAATTGGAAAAATCTGATAAAAGTCTGTTTCTGACTATTTCTGATGAGCAGACTGTGTAAGATAACTTCATATTTTACCAGAATCAACTCTAATCCAATGCTACCTCAGGCTGATTAATGACTATTTAGTAAGAAATGAGAGCAATTACATCCAGGGATAGCTGTGCCCTACAGCATTAGCAGCCTTTCATTCCAATCAGTATCTCAGATTTTACAATCCCTTTATGACAGAATTTCTGATATGATTTGTTTCTCTAACACCGTTAGAGAAATCATATGACTAACGAGATCTCAATTGGACCATGGGAGGTCTGCTGTAAATTTTTGAGCACAGACTCAGAATAATTTCTTATACCCATTCTTTCTCAAAGTAATTTTACTCAAAGCCAATTTTTTTAATGCTGAAAGGTACAGACAGTCTACCAGACCTAGAAATGGGGCATTTCCCTTGACAGTCAGGTTCACCTAGCTGAGTAAAATAATTTCAAAATGTAGGTGCTTTTTCTTTTTCTTTTTTTTGTTTGTGTGCAAAGACATTTTGTATATACTTTTAGTTTTTGTAGGTTTCATTTTTAACTGGAAGTCATTAAGAAGACTAAGGAGCTGAAATTGGCAAGATTTTCCTATGTAGTGCACATATTCTACCTGCCTAAATCTACCTTCTGTTTCAAATGAATAAAGAATGAACTGTATTGTCTGTGTCTTTTTTTTCTTTAATTTTATTTTATTTTTACCCCTGTGGTGTATTTTATAAAATAGGAGAAATTTCAGGCAGTGAGAGTACTTGAATAGGGAGTTTGTAGCTTTAGGGTCACTTTGGTAGGAATTTACCCTCACACCCTGTTGAGAGACTGATGCATTATACCAGTGCAACGACTAAGGAATAAATATGCAAATTAGAAGGAAGGCTTGGAAACAAGATCTAAAAAAACCCTAGAAGTATGGTGGCATTTATTTATTTTTTTAACTGTGTGGGGTAGAATGCATCTTGCATACTTAAACATGTACTTAAAATCTCAGAATTAGTTCCAAGTTATAAGTGACATCAAAGGCTTTGTTAGAGGAAGTCGTGCATCTGGATAATATCTCCTGAGGCCTTGTAAGTCTGCCACTAAAGGAAAGTTCTATGCAGATCAGGGCACTGTTTTTAAATCAGGCTTTCCATTCTTTTTTTATTTATTCAGACTTAGGAGAAAGTAATCACCTCAGTCAGTTAAAAACTATAAATCTGATTCCCTGTACCAAAGTCTGTGCTCACCTGACTGTCCCCACCAGGTGACATTCAACATGGAGTTGCTGTCTGTCTTGTCCTACAAGCTGTTGCGTTAAGGACCTGTTGAGGTACAGAGTAATAACTACTAACATTACAATATTTACCTGTTATGCAGCAGCAAGTGTCTGTAGTACTGTTTTCATCAGTTAAGAGGCAGATATACACATCTACTTAATGTGGAACTGTGTGCTTTGTAAAGTAAAGCCCAACATTTTTCTCTATGATTTACGCAGGCTCATCAGATTAATGTGAGGTGCTGAGGCTGACTGACACTGCAGCACTTCTTTATGGAGTTACTTGGATACATACTTTTCAAATGTATGTCGTCTGCATCCAAAAGTTTGGTCAGAAAAGAGTTATTGGGGTGGGGATGAGGTCCTGTGGGAGGGCTGGGGGTGGATGGGACTCTGGTGCTGCTGGTCACACCAGCCAGCAGCCACAAGATAGGGGTGGTGGGGCTGCAGGGTGGCTCCAGGTGGCTCCAAAACCCGTGAAACAGGCTCAGGGGCAATCAGAAAAGTGGCAGCTGCAGGGGCAGAGACACACCTGAAGGACCATGCATGGGCCAGACAGGGAAGGGACCTTCTGATGGGCTACAGCAACATGGGTGTGAAACACTTCACCCTCCCTGGCCTGGGGCAGGATGTACCTAAGCATAAATCGGGCTGGCGGGTGGCTTAGCTGCGGGTATTGATGTGCCGGATGCGAGAAACAGGAGACATGGCCCCAAGGAAAGCTGTCAGGGTGAAGAGGAAAACTGGCAGGGTGAAAACTACACACAGGAACCAAAACTGAGGAAAACAACTTGCAGACCAGATGATAGGTTTGTCACTCAAAGAGGAACTGAGAATAAGCAATAATGAAATAATTAATATGCAAGTGAAGAAAAATGGAACACCAAAAGACAGTGTTAAAGTAAGATAGAAAGGGGAATACTTATGCAACCGCAGCAAACTATTTATTATCAGTCACAAAAGCTGCTTTTAAATGCTGGGATGATCTGACAAACGCACACCACCGGTTCTTTTTCACATATGTATGAGTCACTTTCCCAAAGCTCTTTTCCCCACCATTTCAGCGCCAGGTGCTGCGATGCGTGGATGCTCCTCCCATGCCTCCCATAGGACAAGGAGCGCGTCTGGCGGCGGCGGGCTGTGCTACCCGCCTGTGCCTAGCACCATCTAGTGAGCCTCGGCCGGCCGCTCCTGCTTCCACACGAATGAAAGCACTAAGAATGATAGACCTTAACTTTCAGCCCGCAGAAACATTTGGGGAACTATGCAGATTCCTCTGAAACTTGAATTTAGAGGCAGGAGGAAGACCTGTTCCAGGTGACTTTTGAAGATGCAGATCTTCCCTTCTTTCAAACGCACACCTTATCTGGGATATGGAGCAGGGCAGGTGAGTGTGTTAAAACAGCAGGATGGTTATTAAGATGTTCCTTAGAGGTAGTCAGAAATTCTGGCTTAACTCTAATAAGCTAGCTTGACTGTTTCTCCTTTTATTAATATAATTGTTTCATTGGATTGGTGATTAAAGTAAGTAATATTTAGTCTGCTATTATTATAAGATGATATATTTTTCCTCCTTAGAAATCAATGTATATTCTTCTTTCCAACCAAGATGAAAACTAATTTGTAAAATACTTACAGTAACCAACATTTCCCTGGGAAACATGAATTATTTTGTGTCTTAAGCAATTGTTGCCAAGAGCAGAATCAGAAAATACTATATTATTATAGTACTACTAATAATTATTAGTACAATTACCATGCACTTCAATCTTCAGTACTTTATGGAGCTAGGTGCAAACCAGCCACATTTCACTTGGGTACAAACTGAGCTTAAAGAAAACTTCATTATTGATATGTAGTCAACTACAATCAGAGAACAACTTTCAGGTCTTTCAACTATTTGCTTTGGACATCTAATACCCTTTTGAATAATCAAAGATAGAATCAAGAAGAGGAAAGGTAAACTTCAGCAGGTACCTGCAGACAGAATGCAGTACTTTTTTCATAAGATCCACTACCTGAAGGACAATCAGAGGAACTTTATTGATGTTATTGAGGCTCTACTTTTCTATGTTGCTTTCTGATAATAAAATTGTTGATACATTTCCATCTCTTTCCTTCTCCCATTCCCTCCAAAACACTACACATTCAGTAAAAATTGTGGACACCTTAGGGGCATACAGAGTTTTGTTTTGTCTTTGAAAATTAGTTGTCCTCCTAGCTGGGTTTATGTATGCCCACACTACTAATCTGTCTTCAGTGCTTTAATTCAGGGAAGCAGTGGTGCAATAAAAAAATATAAAAGAAAAAAAGTCAAGGATAAAATTCAGGTTTAAAAATGTTTAAAATAGTGTTCTGTACTAAGTAATAATCTGTAATAATCTGGAGGTGAAATTTAATGATTTTTGGATACATGAGTATAAATGATAAGTATAACTTACATGGTATTAATGAAGAATTTACTGTTTGCTTAGGGAAAATAAGGCTGATTTTGAGGGATATCTCTCTTTCAAAAAATGCTCCAGTCACTCCTTGAATATCCCACTCAAAGTTGCTTAACATAGTTTGACTATATAAATTTAGGTGAAAAAAATTTAAATAGAAAATTGTCCCCAAAGAAATCAAATTAAGTATTCAAAGGACTTGAGGGAAGCCAGGGTCCAATTTAAGGCTACCAGACATAGTTTTATCCTATATATATATATATAAAAAATTGTAACTATCTCTTCATGCAAGCACCATTCTTCCATTTTCCCCTTGTGAATGCCTGTGTTTTCTCTGGAGGAAAATATTAATGCCTTCCACCAGGCCAGTCCCTCATGTAATTTTCTCCACCCAAAAAAAAAAAAAAAAAGGAGTAAGTTGGGTATTAGGATAATTCAACTCTGCCTAAGAGGAATGTTTCTTCCAGTTAAGAACACATTACCTGCTAAGACCCTTGAGGCCACCTGGAATTGTAATGGATTTTGGTGCTGAATTGTAACTTACAATTTTTACCAGTGCTTTTCTATTTTCTTCTGTTTGTGGACACTTCAGGGTTTTGGGTTTTTTTAACAGGAATAGTAGACAACACATTAAACAAGGTCATGTCATTCAGAGGATTAATAAACAGGTACTTAACACCAGAATTTAGTCAACAAGCCTTGACAAGCAGAATTTCCACATGCTGGAGGGTATGGGGATTTTAGTTTGCTTTCTTTTAAATATAGTTTCAGTTCAAAAGGACCTCTCTTCCCCTCCCAGAGACAAAGGAATTTGATAAAAATAGTGCATCCTCTATTTCTAAAAGTATTCTTCATTTTTACAGCTTCCAGTGTTCCTTCACAAGAATAGAACTGCTGAGAATCTGTCACCTTCATGAATCTTGCCAACAAGAAAGGCAATTTCAAGTGGCATTGAACAAATTCTAAACCAAACTTTGAAGTTAGCTTTGATTTATATCTCTGAGTTAAATACCTAATGCTCCTTAATCAGTGCTTGGAGGGAATTAAGTAGAATTCACTATTATTTCCTTAATAAGTAACATGAAGCCTGAAACAGGGAAATCTGGGAAGGGTGGAGCAAAGACAATCCCTTTGTCGTGGCATGGCAATTAACTGAGGATTAGAGGGGGATTCCTGTGTTGGATCAAAACCACAACTATAGCTTCTCAGACTCTCAGGAGTCAATATCACCATGTTTCAAAAACTGGAGCAAGAATTTTTATTTAAAGTTTAAGTGGCTTAAAACCTAGAACCTACCATAATAAAGTTACTTGGTTAGGATTTTAAGTACACAAAAAGTTCTTTTTTTCATAACTGTTTGTATACGTGTTCTAATTGACTCATGGAGAAGAGACTAGGATTTTCTCAGTTACCTGCTCCTGACCTAAGAGACTACATGAAGAAGCAGAAATGTTCTTTCCCTGCAGCAGAGGCATTAGATTTTGGGTACACAAACCCAGTCTCTAAAGAATACTAAGTAAGTTTGCCCACAACACTAAATAGGGAGAGGCTGTCAGAGCAGGAAGGGCCTGCAGTTGGACTTAAAAAAGGACAAGAGAACATCTAGCTAAAGTAAATATGGCAGAGAAATACAATTCTTATGTTACAACATAAGACCTGCAAAATAAAGACAGATGGGTAAATGGCCTAACCCACTCAGTCATCCCACCCTATTTGCCATCCTGAGAATGAATAAAAGGACAAGTGCTACCATATCACTTCCTCATTCCTCATGATATTGTATTTATCAAGTGTACTTTATATGTAGCTGTGGGTGTTCTCTACATATGTTAGGGACAAGAAAACTGACTGAGTAATAGGCCAACCGAGCAGCAATATGCTGGTTACAAGCATCGCCATTTCAAAATATATTTATGGGATGTGAAATTCAACATCATATAAACAAATGCAGCTATGTTCTACAGCCATATCTCAGCTTGGTTGTGAGATTAGATTTCAAGGTATGGCTTGTGTTAGATAAAATGTTGTTACTGGCAAAAGAGATACACTGCATACACAGAACTAAAACAAGAAGAATAATAATGAATAACAAGAATATAATAAGAATAATAATGTTCTAGGAAGAATAACTTAACTAATAAGTGATATAATTTAAATTAATTCTTTAGGAGTCGAATCCTCCAAGTCATCTAATTGAAACAGCAATTCATATTAACAATACAGTTAAAATCATTACACAGAACACATATTCCTATACCCTGAAGTCCTCCCTTTTCTCTCACATTATGATCCAATGTCCCTCTTGTCTTAAAGTTGACAGCTGTAGTTTTCTTCAAGCAGGAGTTGGGGTGATAGCTGTACTGAGTTGTCAGCATTTGTTTGTCAGTTATGCTGAACTGAAGTAGGAATCAAACTGAATCAAACAGAATAGAATATTTGCATTGGAAGGGATGTGCAATGACCATCCAGTCCAGCTGCCTGACTATTTCAGGGCTGACCAAAAGCTAAACCATATTATTAAGGGCATTGCCTCTAACACAGATAGGCTTGAGGTGTTGACCACCTCTCCAGGAACCTTGTCCCAGTGTTTGACCACCTCTCCATAAGAAATGCTTCCTAATTTTAAGTCTGAAACTCACCTCCTCTCCCTTTGTTAGGGTGATGTTCACAGTGGGTGAGTGTTTCTTCCTCTTTCCTCTTGGGGTCCACTTAGAGTTATATTTAAATATTTTCTTATTGGAATTTTCCTCCTCATCACTTGTTCCCTTGAAGTCAGAAGGTTTTCTCCCCCAGCCCGATCTGATAACAAAGACTGCTTCTTGTAAGGCAGTGCCTCCCTAGGTTTGCCAGACCTTTACCATTCTGAGTGTTCACAAAGCTTCAGCTCATACAAATATGAATCAATAGTTACTCTGCCACCAGGTGAATACAAAGCTCAGCTGAAACCAAGACAAAGACAGATATGTTCTGACACCCTGCAACACCGCATAATTTCAAGTCTTTTGCTGGTTGTGGCAAAAATCATATTTCCTGGGTTACGCAGCATTTTTGACAATTCCTGACAATTGACATTCCTGACAATTTTCACGATCAGCATTTTATTTACTCATCAAGATAAAATATCTGATTAGGAATTTAATATGCTATGCAGTCTCCAAGTTGAGGAAAATTTTCTCTCATGCCCAATAGGCACATTTCCACTATTTTATCTCCAGCCCTCAGCAGGAGGTCACTGTGTATAATAATGTGGATGTGCAAAAACCAGTGAGTGTGGATGTTGAGTGTCAATAATGAGTATTCAAGACTGAAAATCAATAGTACATGTGACAGAAATACATAAAATTGTTGTCTGCAAACTGAAAACGCTTTTCAGTTTTTAAGATTTAGCTCTTTGAGAGGATTTTTTAATCAGGAGCAAGGAAGAATACGTACTTGCTTATGAGTGAACAAGAATATAAGGTCCATTCACCTTGGGAGTAAACCAAATTCTCCTACCACATAAAAGAGCCTAAAGATAGCTAAGACTTTGTATGGCTGACTCAGCCATGTACATTAGCCCAGACAGCACTGTATGCATTGTCTTAGACCCTATTCATCGGGCTGGAAGATGGGTACGTTCATATATATTGATTTCTCAATCAGTGTACTCATTCTGAATAATGGATGAGATATCAAAATAGGAACAAACAAATGAGCTGCATGGATCTTATTTCTACAAATTTCTACTTCCACTGTATTCATAGTATGGAATTTATTAAGAAATGAGTATTTGTACTTTTCACTGAGTTGTCTCTTACCTTCTTAAACTAAAAAAGTGCATTTTTATTCCATTTAAATATTAAGAACACAACTCTCGAAGCTTAAAAGTCAAGATTTCCAATGAATCTGATGGGATGGTAGGGAGATGGCAGCTCCCTGGGCTGGGGGCCAGGGACTTCAGGGGCTCCCAGGTCAGCAGGACCTGATGCCTCAGCCTGGGCAGGGCAGCTGGGGGTCAGCCACAGCCTCTGGCACCAGGCTCCTCCCTGGCGATGCAGATTGCCTGGGACATCAGCTGGTGGGCGGGGGTCAAGATCCAGACCCTGAAACCCAGGGCGGTGAGCTCCCATGGCTGTGGCACTGCAGGACCTGCTGGGGTGGGGCAAAGAGTAGAGGCCATGCTGGCCCTGAGACACACCCTTGACAGTCTCTCTCTCATTAGCCATCCCTCCTTGTAGTCTCCACGCTAGTATTTTCCTCACAGGTCATCGGGGAGGTAGTGACAGAGGAGAGAGAAGACAATAAAACTCCCAGCTGTTTGAAATATCTGTTGAAGCCTCTCTGGCAGAGCTCCACTGCTGAGGGGAGGCCCCTCAGCAAAGCAAAGCTCTACAGAGATGGCATTTAGTCACTGATGTTTACAGCTCACTTAAGTGTATTCAAGGCTGCTGAGCTCTGAACAGCCTCTTTTACTGACATCAGTACACTGCTCAAATGAACTTAAATCAACTAATCTGTCCATATGCATCTGAATAAGAACTTGCAGAACTCCAGACAGAGCATGGCAGTAATTCTCACCCTGAAACTGGAATTGTTACAAGTAGCTGTTCATAAATAATATTCCAGTTTTCAGGCTGTGTCAGTTGGACACAGACCACAAGGCATATCTTTCTTTTGCCCATTTTGTTGCCAAATGGGGTGTGACTATTTTCAGATATATAGTACACTTTTCACACACCCACTAACACACAATAAAGTAGGATAATTGAACAACTTACCTGCTAGCAGAATCAGAATGTAAACACAGTGAGGAGGAGAATTAAAGTCATTTACAACTAGAATGGAAAGATTATTTGTACTAGCTAACATACTTTGCCTCTCCATTTCTAGGAATGCAGTAGTAATCTCTTTGGTTTTTTGTTCATGCTCAAGTCCTGTACCCTCGGTAGCTAATAAAATTAATGAGGCAATTATTTGGCAAGAAAAGGTAACTCAATAATTTATCCATTAAGAGAAGTCTAATAGATAGTCACAGCTTGGACTTAGTTTAGCATAAACTCACACTGTATTTATTGTAAAGTAATTTAAGAAAAACAAAAAGACAATACCTTGAAGAAATTAAACCAAATATATTACTCCTAAGCCCCAGCACAAAACTCAAAGACAGCTTCAAAGATAAAGTTATGAAACTGGACTTCAAATATGTGAGTGTGATCTAATTTTCTATGATCACATTTAGAACATAGTAAGGAAAATAAATTGTAACTGGGTTAGTCAAAAGCTTTGGAAAAGAGTGTCAGGCAGCAACTAAAGTAAAAATGGAAGATTAAGGTGTTCAAAGGGTGCTGCCTCTGTTCTTACCCTCTTCCCTGGACATCTACTTGCGGCCACCAGAGGAAACAGGATGCCAGAACAGCCATTGTTATGAAAAATCTACTAAAACATTATTCTAGAAAAGTTGTTAGTTTAACATGAAGGTATTGGATCTAACAAGTATGAGTGTAAGGAAGCACAGCTTTATATAAGAGAAATTAAGAGAAAAAATAAGATGTATATGCACTCAAGTCCTCAGCAGATTGCTGTATCAGTATTCATGAGCTGGCATAGTGCATCTGACCAGAGTTTCCTTATATATTTGTTTCAGGATAAGAAGCAGTTCCCTGGGTACTGACCCTCAGCTTTAAACCATTGTGAGTTGAAATTAATATAACCTATATTTTACCAGTGCCATCACTTTACACAATTTATGTCTCTTAATTCTTACTACTGGTTTTCTTTAAATTTCTTTAGACTTAGCACAATAATTTTTTTCCCTTTCATATCAATCATGTCCTAATTGCAGTCACTGAAATTGAGGAATCTCAACTGGTTGCAGCAATTCCTTGTCATCATCAAACACCCTTCTTCTTCCCCAGAGTATAGTTCATAGCTAAAAATAACTCCCAAAAAATCATTAAATCATACCTGTGATTATCTTCCAATCTGTGTTTATCAAACTGAATATAACTGGGGCTAATAATTTTAGCTACTGAATACCAACAAACATATTCACTATTTTGGGAGAATAAAATAAGCAATAGAGAGAAATGTTACAAAATATACAAGATAAATCTGGGTACCTTAACTTACAGTCTTGAAGATGAAAAAGCCCAAGGAAGTTAATTCAGGCTGAAAATGTTGTCCTTAAGTCACCTGGTATTTTTTTTTCCAATGACTTAAGAACAGATGGCCAGCCTCAACCCAAAATTTATTTTCTGAGTTTGATTCAGCCCCACAGTACAATTCGTAAGTCATGTTTCCTGATAAAGTTTAAACATTCTGCAATGGAATAATGAGCTTTGATCTGCTTTCAGGACATTTACATCTTTTGTATGGTTGCTCTTAGACAAAATGTAAATTGATGCTATGCAGGAAAGGCTATGGTAATTATGATTATTGTAATTGGTTACAAAATGTGAAAAGAGGAAAGCAGGAGTGGGAATTAAAAACTAGAGCAAAATGGAGAATCTCAGCTTCTAATGTTATAGATACAGAATGTGCACTTGCAAAAATGTCCAGATGTTTGTCAAAGAAAAGTAAAAACAGGAAACAGAAGATCTGAGCGATCTTAAAGACAGATGTAAAGAGATTGAACTTTGAAGATTAAAAGGATTAAAACTATGTGATCCTGAAAATTTTTGGCCCACATGTCCAAAGTTCCTGAACAGAGCATGAGGAGACATATATCCTACAAATAAAAGTAAGACTTTCCAGAACCTCTAAGGACTAATTTGACTCAAGTCTGAAAATCCAATCAAAATACAAGGAATAACTTCTCTTTACTCAAGTCATCTTTCATGCAGACAGATTTCAAGATTAGAGAAGATTATTAAATCATGCTGCCTTACACTGCTTCACAGACTAAAACTTTCAAGTACAAAACTAAAGCCAGGCTTTAAACCAGTATGCTTTAAAAGCAGTCTTAAAATACTTTAGAATTGAAGCAAACAAGTATATTTTCTGCATCAGGGAAGAGAGGGGAAACTATTCTCACCCTTTTATTGAAGAAACAACTTTGGGTTTTACATTAGGAACTTTATCATAATCTTTCATCCTCCATGTAACTGCTGGAGAGAAAAAGAGTTCAACACGAGCTGTGCTGGAGCTTAAGGAAATAAGCTGTCTAACTTAGCTGCCAGTCAAGAGGTGACTGATGGTCTTCTCATGCACGGTATTTTTTTAGCTAATCTAATCATCACTAACAATTTAACAAAAATTAGATAAACTGCAAATGGGCACAGCTTGCTAAGCCTGTTTTCTCTTTTCCAATTTTCCTAACGTGGATTAATTATGAAAATTGAAATATCAGAAAACCTAGAATGACTACTTTTTTTGTATATTTAGATAACTTTGGCACATGGAGTTTGATTATTGGTCAAGTGATGGATCTGTGGGGAATAGAACAGTTGCATGCACAGCTCAAGCCATAAATACAGTAAAAACAATGAAAATTCTTCAGAGTTAAATTGAATACTGCAATTCAGGAGACATAGTGAAAGTAAATGACATTCATTGTCAACCCAAATGTTTTTTGGTTAGCTAGAATGTCATAGGTTAGCATAAGTACAGGGAATTTTATTTCTTTTAGAAAAAACTGCTACTTAACTAATCTTCCAATATGAGACTAGGAAGTAGAATGCTACAAGATAAAAAGATCCACACTATGATTTTTGACCAAGAATGTTAAAGAGTAGATTTGCCAGATTTTCTCAAATGTACCTTTTTAATTCAAAGAACTTAGTTAATTTATATCTTGCAGATAGGACTTGCTTGATCTGCACCTGATATTCCTTGGGTATAGTCAATCACTTGGAATATTGCTGGAGGCTCAACATTAGCCACTTTATATCACTGCAGACACTGCAGTCTTTCAAACAATCCAGAACATAAAGAAAAACTGCCATCATGAGTTCCTGGAGTGGCCTACAATTACATCACCTTTCCACATATAGATATATATTTTATATTATTGTTATAGGCCTAACTACATTTCAAAAATATCACCTTTTCAGAAACATGAGAATAATAATTTTTTTTTTTAATGAAATGTGAAGTAGTGGATGATCTCAGGTAAGAGAACACAAGGTCAAATTAACATATTTAAGAGACTGTATAGAGACAGCTACATCAATTAGAAGGTGGAGGCTAATGGACCTTAACATTTAGTTGCTTTTCCTATCTTATATTTTTTCATGCCATAGAGAGAGTCTTCCATGCAAATTTTCATCTGTCCCAGGCCATCACCTGATAAAAAAGCCTGTTATAAAGTTGAGTCCTGAGTCACTACTTGGGACATGGTGGCATTTTGTCATCCCAAACTCCACCATATTCAGGAAGACACAAGCATGAATTTCCATGGTTTTTTTCTGAATCAGATTGCTTTTATGTGTCAGGAACTGTAAGTATAATTTAAGTCAGATTTCTCAATCTGAATTTAATAGTGGTTATGGTGGAGGAAGCAGAACCCCCTTGCACTTCTTTGAAAATGGAGTCTGTTAAAGAAGGCTCTAAATCAAAGGGTCTGACACATCCTGCTATGCATGTGAAATAATCCTCTGCCAGAACACATTAGTGGAGTGATGAATTATGTACTCGTGCCTTCACTACACCTAACATTAGAGTGTGATTCTTATTCTAGTTTCATATATTTTTGTTACTTCAAGAACAGGAACAAAACCCTTGCTTTTCCCTCCTCCATAAAACTCACAAAGCCAAACAAGATGATTTTATATCTGAGTCAGTTTTTTTTCTTTTTTCAGGAGGTCTCATTTCAATCCTAGATTGGTGTTTGGATTTCAGATACTAAAATAACGTTTAATTGTAGCTGTTATCTGCACTGAAAACATTAATTGGTGAGAATAGTATAGGGAAATGTATGAAAGCAGTCAAAGTGCTTTTATTTTTAAAATAAATTCAGATGAACACACTTGTATGTCAGTTAGTTTCCATCTCTAAAAGCCCTGGGGTTTCACTCTGAGGTAATTGTGAAACAATTCCATCAAATGGATTTCCCAAAAGGCATCTTAATGGAGAGGCCACTACATATTTTTATTACAGGTCTTTGTTCTATGGGAGAACTTAAAGGCTGAAGCTGAGGGCAGGACCCCACTTAGACTATTCACTGTATAGAAAGGGAAAGTGCTATCCTAAAGTGCTAATAAAACAAATTATGAAAGAAGACAGAAATACCCAAAGCATTGTGACATAAAGCCACATGGAAAATTGGTAGCAGATTAATAGATTAGAAGCCCATTTTTCTTGCTGTCCCTGTCAGATTTTTTCTTGTCTTATGGACAGAAAATTATGTAGTCATAAAGGTGATGTCAGGGGCCTGACTTTGGCACTTGCAGGGTCTGTGGTTTCCATGATGGAAATGGAAATCCCTCGAAATAACCCCGTGGTCTGGGCAAAGCATTTACCCCACACACAGACTCACACAGACACAGACACACACTCTGACAGTCTCAACATAGAGTGGTTTTGTCACATTAAAATATAAAAAATGGATGCAAATGTGTGCAGAAACACCTACTATAAATTGAAGTTCCAGCTACCATCGCCCTAGTGACACAAATAATGTGTCTTTCTCTCTGCTATTATTCTACAGGCACTTGTAGACATGTAAAGAAGTGAATAATCGCCCCTGCTGCTGAGTCACTCTCAGTGTAACACTTGCCTATGTATGTAATGAATCACAATAATGTGATATGAGAGCAGTGCTACAGGGGAGCAAAATGTGCTGGAGATAACTGGAGGTGTGCACGTGGAAATAATGCTGCTGGGCATCTTCCTGAAGGGAATATTTCAACTCTGACATACCTAGAAAAGGTAGTTTACCAGAACAAAAAAAAGTCATTCATCTGGTTGGTTTATGTGGGCAGAAATGAAGCAGCAAATTAGGGCTAAATAAGCCTGATCCAAACCATGGGACACACCTGTCTTTCACAGCAGGAAAAGGGAAGGACCGAGAGCAAAATTAGCAAACACATCCTTCTGAATTAGGCATTGCTGGAGAATATGCCCCAGGAAAGAGTGCTGTGTTTCTGAGTGAGGCTGAATGATCTGGCTATTCTTGGCAGTCTTTCATTTTTCTCAGAAATATATTATATAGATGACTGTGACTTCTTTAACAAAAACGACAGATTTGTATGAATTGTTTTCCATCAAAATATATTTGGCATATTGTAGTGAAGTGGCTGCTTCTGTCAGGTGGTACCAGGCCTGTGTGAAAAGGCTTGCGTTAGCTTCTTGAGCAAGAAGTTCCTGTCAACATCATGCACTGTGGCTTGTTTTGTTTGTCCTTCAAAAGAGATTGTTTGTTCTGCAACTTCTAACCTATATTATAGTTTTGAAATGCAGAAGAAATTATTAAACAAGCTGTAAACAGAACAAGTATCTGTGTATACTGCTTTTTCTACTCTGAGAATAACTGTGTTTTAAAAATCACCTGGACAGGTGTCTTGGGGTGACTTCGTGATGTGTATCCCATATCGCTGCCCCATGCCCAGGAATTAATTTTGTGGCTTTCTGTGCCTTTAAACTGAGCCTGAGAGGGGGAAGGAAAACATGAACAAAACTTCTTCAGAGCAGTTTGCAGCTTGTTCAAGGTCACACAGAGATAGAGACTTTTTTTTTCAGCTGCGACAGAGGAGCAAGAGTGGGGAAGGCAGCTGGCTTGCTTTCAGCCAGTTTTTCAGCTCCTTTTTCTTTCTCCAGAGAGAGATGGAGAGTTGAACTTCTGTTTTTCCTGGGACTTTGTCTTGTCTTTTTTTTTTTTCCCCTCTGCTGGACTGCTTCAACATCAAAATACATCGGGAGGAATTTCCACTGAGGCCTTGGCCCTGGAGGTGGGCCCACCACCTCATCCCAGCTCCAAGGAGGGGGAGAGAGAGATCTACTGAAGGACTCTGAAATTTTCCCAGGTTTCTCTCAGCAGAGTGGGAGGTTTTATTATTTAGCATTATTATCCTTTCCCGTGTGTTTGTTAAATAAATAGTTTTTATCTCTTTCACTTTCCTTTGAGAATTTTTTTTTTTTCCCAAACCTGGTGGAGGAGGGATGGTTGTGACCTGTCTTCTCTCAGAGGATGTATTTCTAAATTTGGCCAAACAGGAACAACAGGTTTATAAGTTCCCCACAAAATAAATGATATTTGATATCTTTCTTTATTTCCAAACATCAAGAATGAAAAAACAGACACTTATTGAAAGAGTAGTTTGAGTTCAAGTTAACTAGAATAGCTTGAAAATCTCGAAGTGAAAAATATATTAATTTTAAAATTTCCCTAACATGGTTTTCAGAATACTGGGTATGACAACAGCCCAGTGTGCAAAAAGGACCACTTTGCAATATACATTTGGCCCAAATCTCAAAAAAATGGAAGCATAACTATGTTCTGGGAGCTCACTAAGGTGATCCTGGATTCTGGACTGCCTTCACAACTCTGTTCTATATTTGACATTAACACTGTCATTTTAAAATTTAGAAAAATGAGCAAAATACTCAGTGGAACTGTGTTCCAATGTTTCAGTGACCGTCAATCTAGTGGAATTTTTCCCAGGTGGTCTTGTAAACTTTTTTGCCTAAGCTATAATATGTAAATTGGGAAACACTTAGCCATAGGAAATGAAATACGGGGAGATGTGAATGTGTCATCTTTCTTTTGTGAAGCAAACTGTTTTGTTATTGTAGGTATAAAGCCTGAGAATGTTAAAATAGCCCATATATTTTCCTCTGACAGTCTTTGATTAGGAGAATGACATTCGCAACAAGGACATTTTAACTGCTGAACATATACTTCAGGGACTTGGTTGTTTGCAGTACAGCTTTTTTAAGAAAACAAAACAGCAAACAAGGTATGTATGCTGTACCTATCAGAGTACACTGAATAGGAAATAAGCAGCCAGGTAGAATGTAGGGAAGGGTTAATCTATTAAGAGACTTAACCTGTATTAAAGGAACTTGCTTAGAATTTGAGCTAATGAGATGAGGGAACTTGAAAAAATTTACATGATATCTATTTAGTTAACTGACATTCATATCCTATATGTTGTTTCCTAATACTATACTAACAGCTTATTAACATTGGAGGACAGTGCCTTGCTCCATTGAAATAACTGAAAAAAAAATCCTGACTACCACCTCCAATAATTCTAAATTCATAGCTTGGTAATAATTCTGTTTCTGCATTTTCCTATCCCTATGTAGCACATCTGGGATTTTCAACTTATTTTCCCAGACTAAACCCTTTCTTTTTACAAGAAATTTTTTGATACTATCACTCTCAAATGCCTTGAATTTATAAGGCAACAGAAGAGCACCGTGTGCAAGTACAAGTTTTGCCCAACCCTGTATACAGTGGCGTTTCAGAGCAATCCTCTTCTCAGGACATCAGGATCCCTCTCTTTTCAGACACCAGATGCTGCAGAGTTCAAATTCCTGTAGGCTGCCTGTGTAGCCAGACAGGGACTGACAACAGGACAATATATAATAGGGGCACCACAGAGAGTTATAAATTAACATTAGCAGCCGTTACAACCAGAGGTGACAAGCATGAGTGTCCTGAGCCTACCCATACACATTATAAACTTAATGTTTATTTTTGGACTTAGGACGGCCAAAGCTCTGTCTAGTTGCAAGATCCAGCACTTCCACCTGAGTTTGGCATCCACTGATCCGGTAGTTATATATGACAGGATTGTCACATCAAAGTGATTTTATATGCATTGCCTTTCTAACAGTCATAGGGTCATAGAATAGTTTAGGTTGGAACAGACCTCTAAGATCCAAGCCCAACCATGACCCAGCACTGCTAAGTTCACCACTAAACCATGTCCCCAGGTGTCACATCAACACATCTTTTAAATACTTCCAGGGATGGTAACTCAGTCACTTCCTTGGGTAGCCCCATCCAATGCTTGACTACCCATTTGGTGAGGAAATTTTTACTAATGCTCAGTCTAAACCCCAACCTGATGCAACTCAAGGCTACTTCCTCTTCTATTTCTTGGGAGCAGGCCTGACCCTCACCTGGCTGCAACCTCCTTTCAGGTAGTTGTAGAGAACAACAAGGTTCCTCTGGGCCTCCTTTTCTCCAGGCTAAATAATGCCATTTATTAAATATGTTGAAGACATAAAAGCCTGCTTCTTCTTAATGACATTCGTGTATAAATACACAAAAGGCAGGTAAAAAAAGTCATTAAGGGAAGAGATAATCTCACATGTAGCTCTAGTGAAAGAAATAAAAGCTAACCGGGAAACACAGCTATTTCAAATGGGAAGTAGTTCATAATGTTTTCTCTGTGGTTTGGTTTTTGACTCTTGTGTGTTTGGTGTTGCTTTTTCAGATCGCGCCTAATCGAGTAATACTGAATAGCTTTCTGCAGTTGCAATACCTGAAGGATTAAATAAGGGCTTCAGCTTCAAATTTAAATAAGAAGACAGTGACATTAACATGAATTATTTAGTAGTTAGAAACTTGGGACTGACCTCCTACTGTCAGAATAAAGGTTGATAATTTACAAAATTATATAGTATGTGCCTGCAATGGGTTTATCTGAGCATGTCACTAACTGCTTGTATTGTTGCTTGAAGGAAAATCTGCCATAAACCAGTGACCACGGAGTTAGACTAAACAACATATACTGGATCTTCATACCTCATCTGTGTTTGGAAGTCTCAACCATAACTTTGCCAATGTAAAAGGAAATACTCACAGTTATAGCCTTGGTGGTGCTTCAAGGTTAGCTGAAATTATTGAGAGAAGAACCACCAGCTTCACGAGATTTGATTTCAAGTGGCTGGCTTCAAAGAGCAGATTGGACTCAATAGTTAAAATTATAAATCATCACAATATGATATTTAATCATTGTTATGATTATTTCATTGTCAGTCCTATAATCATATGGTGATCAAGGGTAACCTATGACCATTCATGCAGTGCTGGTTTTCATTTTAAAATTCAAGAGCATCTATACTTTATACCAAAAAATCCAGTTAACCCAGGAGTGCCTTGCAGCCCTGTAAAATATGAAACATCAAAGTTATGTAAAAATGCATTTAAGTACATCCAGCAAAACTTGTGTTTGCTCTCAGTCATCCAAAAGACACAAAACTGTGTTTGAAATACACTGTTCTAGTCCACCACCACGGTTAATGTGCACACTCATGCCTCACCAGATTTCTATCAGATTTCTGAAGTGACTGCCTCTATGTATTAAATGATAGGTCCTTTGCATTTCCCAGACATTACAATCAATCACTTCCAGCTCTGCAGCTCACCTCTGTTTTGCAAGCCTGGTCATTCTTGACTGTTAGCTGTACTGAGTCTTTATTAATCACACCAGGTATCAAATCCTTAGGTAAAAATAACATTGATAACTGTGGCAAAAAATTATGATTATTACAGAGAACCAAGAGAGAAAAATCCATCTCAGAAAGACTGTAAGCTAAACTTTATTGGTCATTATATACACTTGTCACCATTTAATGATTTGGGAACTGATCCTGGTTCTTTTGCACAATCTCTTCCTGCTACTCACACACATTTCAACCTTTATATATTTTTCCTCTTTCCAGAGTGCAAAACCCCCCATAATTCCTTTATTGCATGGTTTATTCATTTTTTTTGCTTATCCATATTATTTGTCTTTAGTGGAGATGAACGATTACTGGATTTAAAGAATCACATTGAAATCACAGCAGCTATTTCCTGATCCCTGGTTAAATACTTTGTTTATAACTTTTTCATAGTGGCTCCAAACCAGTTCCTACCTCTACCATGTTCAGAGAAATCATGAGTGTTTATCTGTATTGATTTTGATCTGGCACTACTACTTGAATGGAGAAAAATTCTTGCCTGTGAACAAAACCCTGTAGAAAATAATTTAGAGATATCTTCTGAATTCTAATCATACTTGAATACAGCCTTTCACAAATAACTCACAACCAAGTGAAATGTTCTACTTAAGAAAATCAGGAAAGAATATAGCTGGATTGCACTGCATAATTCTGTAATAAAAGTATCACTGAATATATGGAATATTGTGCACATGAACAAGGTTTGGAAAAAAATCATTCTATCAGTTTCTATTTAGGTAAACTTTATTTAACACAAGAACTCCCACAGTCTGGATCAGAAGTAGAAACAAG
The DNA here is from genome assembly GCF_000691975.1 of Corvus brachyrhynchos. Taxonomy (NCBI): domain Eukaryota; kingdom Metazoa; phylum Chordata; class Aves; order Passeriformes; family Corvidae; genus Corvus; species Corvus brachyrhynchos. The sequence goes on along the minus strand of NW_008235964.1, from coordinate 1,029,060 downwards.
GCCAGCGGTCAGAAATTTCTGTGTGACAGTCCTGATTCTAACTCTTGGTAGGTAAATTGCCTGTGACTGAGATAATGGCCACTAATTCAAAAGAGCTGTTTCCTCACTTCCCTGGGGTACGTTGGTTATGTATAGAGAAGAGCGATTAGCCTGCATTTCATGAGGACTGGTTTGACTACAAAAATATTCTGTAGGTGATACTTAATATGAAAGAACTCACAAGCAGATTTGAAAAATTTAGATTCTATGTAAAACCAAACCAAATGGACAAAATTTGACACCAAACCAAATTTGGTGTCTAAGAAATATAAACATTTGAATATATGGAAAAAGGTATTTTTGTGGTTTGGCAAGATCTATAAATGGAGTACTGAGAGGAAAAAAATGGTGATATTATGAGTCAGAAAAAAACTGGGAGAGAAAAGAAAATGTATGAAAGAGACTGCATTAATTAGATGGCATTAAAAACCCATAAAGTTATCAGAAACATAGGACTGTAGGTGCTTTTAATTTCAGAACAGCTTTCTTTAGTATTTATGTGATAGAAAAGCTTTTCAGATGCTTTTTGATAGTTGGGTCATAGTATTTGATATTATTGGGTCAGGCTGGGATGGAGTTAATTTTCCCCAGAGCATCTCTTCTACTGCTGTGCTTTGCATTGGTAGCCAGAAAAGCGTTGGTAACACCCCAGAGTTGAGCTACTGCTGAGCAGGGCAGACACAGCATCGGTGCTGTCGCTCAACATTCCCTCTCACCAGTGTGCTTGGTGTGTGAGGGGACACAACCAGGACAGCATAGCCAAAGTGACCAAAGGGATAGTCCACACCTAATGTGGTGGTGGTGGTGGTGGTGGTGGAGCAGCCCATGGAGGACCTCATGGTGGACCAGGTGGATGCGACCAAAGGGATAGTCCACACCTAATGTGGTGGTGATGGTGGTGGAGCAGCCCATGGAGGACCTCGTGGTGGACCAGGTGGATGCCCAAAGGAAGCAGTGACCCTGTGGAAAAGCCAAGCTGGCTCAGGCTCCCAGCTGGACCTCTGGACCTACGCAGAGAGAAGCCCACACTGAAGCAGGTTTGCTGGCAGGACTTGTGACCCCACAGGGAACTCAGCCTGGAGCAGTTCATGAAGAACTACAGCCCATGGGAAGGAGTAATGTTGGAGGAGTTTGTGGAGGACTGCCTCCTGTGGGAGGGACACCCACACTGGAGCAGGGGAAGAGTGTGAGCAGACCTTCCCTGCTGAAGGAGAGTAACAGAACAGTGATGAACTGACCACAACCCCATTCCCCCTGCACTGGAGGAAAAAGTAGAGCAATTGGGAGTGAAGTTAAGCCTGGAGAGAAGGGTCAGGTAGGTGTAAAGTGTTTTTAGGATTTGTTTTTACTTCTCATTCTCCTGTTACAATTTGATGAATAATACATTCAGTTGGTCTCCCCAAGCCAAGTCTGCTTTTCCCAAGACCATAGCTGCTGAGTGATCTCTCCCTGCCCTTACCTCAACCCACAATCTTTTTGTCATATTTTTTTCCTCCCCTGTCCTGTTGGAGGGCACTTGTTATCCAGCCAGGGTCAAGCCACCACAACAGTGCATGTGGGGTCATGACCAAAGTCACCCTGGAGTCAGTTTAGAGGCAACTGTAGGTTTGGGAGGGTTTTATTTTTCTGCTAAGTGTGATTTTTGCGTTTCTTAGCCAAAAAGAGTCTCCTCAGTTCCCAGGTAATTTCACTCTCCATTTCTTCTGCACCAATCACATTGACATGGTTCCACATTGGCAAATACTGCAATGAAATATCAATTTTTTAGCTATTATTGCAGAATATTCACAGAAAGCACATTCTGAATTAATAAGCAATAGCATTTATTTTAGAAATGTGATTCTTGAAGTTACATTATAATACGCAATCAAGAAAAACTAAATCAGGCATTCAAGTATTATAAAGTACTGGGAAATCATGGATTTATCCTTAAAATAATTAATTTTTTGAAATACAGAAATGTTTAAATATTGGTTACCTATGTTTGCTTCATGCTTTCTAAAAAATGTCTTTGAATCCCACATTTTCGCACTGTTTCAGTTATATGATCTAAATACAGAATTTCAAAAGAATATTAAAAAGTTACAGTCTAAAATAACTTGATTCCATGAGTTTACATATAAAAATGGCAGATGGTGGTCCTTGGAACACTTATCAGAGGGTCTCTGAGTATCTCACAAACAAAACACATCAAGAGGTATTCTATAACTAATTTACTGGAATTTATTTTCATTTATTTTTAGAAACAGACCAAAAGGTTCTCAAGACTTCTTACTGCTAAACTGAGTATGAGAAATGGACTCTAATTCCTTCATGACTTATGAATTATTGGAGACTCTCTCCCCATAGCAACATTAATATATCTCAATTTGTGTCACTACCTACCATCCATGTAGCCAGGTCTGTAGCTTTTTTTAAAAATTGCAAAGCTTATTCCCTACCCTCGTAACTCAGCTGTAATGAAAACTGAAAACCAGACAATTACGAAGTACCCCCAATTCACTACTTTAGATAAAGTCTCACATTATTCTGTTTCAATGTAGTGTTTTCTTTGTAGTCATAATTTAACCAATTTATCCATATCTTTCCTTAAAAAAAAAAATTTAAAAGCCAAGGGATAAAGATTGTTGGGGAAAAAAGGAGCCACTAAGATATAAGGACAAAAGGAAAACTTTACAAAATCTTTTATAAAGGACATAAAAGCAGAGTTAGAAAACTTACAGTTTCCTCCCTTTTTATTCTTGCACCTCATTAAATCTACCAGGTACCCAAATCCTTTATCTACCCTTCCTAAAAGCAAGAGGTGTGCTACCAACTAACTTGGAAGATGGGTTTCAAATACTAAACTTTTTTAATGCAAAAGGTTTTGTTAAGGAAACTTCCCAGTTTGACTATTCATGAGACTCTCTGGAAATCACACTCCTAAGGACAGAGACTGCTGCTGCTGGGACTAAAATCAATTCACAGAGGTGGCTTCAGTGACCCGGCAGGTCTCTGCTTGGCTCCCCACACACCTGACTCACACTGTCAGACCAGTTTCCATACTGGTTCAACCCCAGGGCTCCCAGAACAGGGTCTCAGATAATTTGCTCAATAAAGCAGTTTATTAACAGCGCTGTAATACAGAAATAGCTTAAACTGGTGCCTCCACAGAGGGACCCCAAAAAAAAGAACCCCTGGGCTTTTATGTCCTTGAAGTCCAAGCTCATGAATGTCTCCCTCTTCCTCCTTCTTCCTCAGCTCCTGCTGTGTCTCTGTGTCCATTCACCTGGCTGGTGCCACTGGTCTTTGTGCCCTTTGTGATGCAAAGAGCTGCCTGTACCAGATGTATTCCACAACAGTCCTCCCTTTTTTTTAAAATTGAGCATTCTGCTAAAATACTAAAAGGAAAAAAAAAAAAAAAATCAACAAACTTTTAAGGCATTAACCTACTACCATTATATACATCATTACAAGTGATAAATATAACAGAATGAAGGCTAACAAGATTAACATAAGGTAGAAATTATTATCAAGATAAAACCATGAAAGACTCTCAACAGTCATTTATTGACCAACTAATTGATCATTCACTATTTGTTTGATATGAGAACTATGTGTCCAGTTATTCTTACCCAAAATTTTAACAGCAAAAAAAGAGCACAGGAAGACAGCATTTTTGAGAATATTTTGCTTAACACTTCATCCCCAGGTTGTATATCATGTACTTGTATTTCAGATGGGTTGGGCTAATACTACTGAGCATCAACAGTTTGCAGGCACATTTTCATTTTAAATCTAATATATACTACACACTTGAACTGAGCCACATCCTAATTTGAATAGCCATGGTAAGTCTGGTGACATGGATTCCAGACCCAGGATAAATCAATATGGAATGGCTTTATTTGCCCTTATATTGTCCCATCCTCCAACTTCTTCCATCTCTGGAATCTTTCTGAGCAAGATGTGTATCCCACAGAATGCAACAAATCTATTTTCCCTGAACTTTTTCAGTTTGCTCTTGAGCCTCTGTAAACTTTCACTGTTATTCCCCCGTTGCAGCATGAATCACCTCTTTCAGCTTGTTTTGAAGCAAGTCCCTACAAACTTCTTTTGGATCCCCTCAGTCTTACATTGGTTTTAGTCTTCCCTTGTTCTTATTACCCTGAAAAGCTTGTTAATACTGGGAAACTTTTTCATCACATGACTTTTTCCAGTTCTTTCCATGATCTTGTTGAACAGCACAGGTCATAGCAGGCATCCCTGAGGAACCCCACCAGTGATTTTCTTCCATCACCAAAGCTCAGCATTTACTTTTTCCTTCAGGAGTTAGTAAAATAGCAATAATATTATTTTCAAGAAGGACAGTTATAGTCCATAACTTAGAGACTGGGCAACCAGGTCTGATTCAGATTGCCTTCTTAGGGCACTTTATTTCATTCTTGTAGCTCTTCTCAATAACCCTACACACTTCCAGCATCAGTCACATGACCCTTCCTTCTTTAATTAGTTTAATTTTTGGGATAATTACTTGGGAATCACTGATAGGAAAGGACACATCCTATGCCATAGCAATCAAAAGACTATGAAACATATTTTGGGATATATTTTCATGTAAGCTAAGTCAGGCAATGTCTGAAAACATAATTATGGAGAAGATTATTCTGGGAGTTATGGAGAAGCACCTAAAAGGCCACACAGTCATTGGTCACAGCCAGCATGGGTTCATGAGGGGAAACTCCTGCTTGACAAACTGAATTTCCTTTTATGACAAGGTAACCCTCCCTAGTTGAACAGGGAAAGCCAGGTGATTTATTCTTTTGGATTTCAATAAAGCTTTTGATACTGCTTCTCACAGTATCCTTCTGGACACAGAACTGGATAAACAAATTATGGGATGGGTGAGCAACTGGTTCACGAGTCAGGGACAAAGGGTTATAGTGAATGGAGGGACATCAGACTGGTGAACTGCCACTAGTGGGGCTCTATTTTCAGTTCTTCACTAACAACTTGAACACAGGACTCAAAGGTACACTAGCTGAGTTTGCCAGTGACAGTAAGTTGAGAGGAGCTGTTGACTCCCTTGAGGTCAGAGAAGCCCTGCAGAGTGACCTTGATAAATCAGAGGGCTGGGCAATCACCAACTGAACCAAGTTTAACAAGAGCAAGTTCCTGGTATGGGGCAACCCTGGATGTATGAACAGACTGGGGAATGAGAGGCTGGAAAGCAGTGCCATGGAGAGGGACCTGGGGTCCTCAGCAATGGCAAGTTGAACATGAGCCAGCAGTGCCCTGGCAGCCAGGAGGGCCAACCCTGTCCTGGGGGGCATCAGGCCAAGCATCACCAGCCAGGTAAGGGAGGGGATTGTCCCGCTCTGCTCTGCTCTGGGGCAGCCTCACCTCGAATGCTGGAGGCAGTTTTGCACACCACAGTGTAAGACATTAAGCTGTTAGAGAGTGTCCAAAGGAAGGCCATGAGGATGGTGAAGGGTGTAAAGGAGAAGCCATAGGTGGGGTGGCTGAAGTCACTTGGTTTATTCAGCCTGGAGGAGAGGAGACGGAAGGGAGACCTCATTGCAGTCTGCAGCTTCCTTGAGAGGTGAAGCAGAAGTGCAGGCACTGACCTTTTCTCTCTGGTGACCAGTGACAGGACCCAAGGAAATGGCCTGAAGTTGCATCAGGGGAGATTTAAGCTGGATTTTAGGAACAGCTTCTTCACCCAGAGGGTGGTTGAACACCAGAACAGGTTTCTCAGAGAAGTGGTCACATCACCAAGACTGACAGAGTTCAAGAAGTGTTTGGACAGTGCTCTCAGGCACATGGTGTTATTCTTGGGGCTGTCCTGTGCAGGGCCAGAAGCTGGACTTAAAGATCCCTGTGGGTCCCTTACAACCCAGAATATGCTATTATTCTATAATATGAACAATGTCAGCTTCTTTGTGTCAAGCTCTCTGGCAGTGTGGGAATAACTGAATGCCAGACTATCACTGCTGTAAATAAAGTAAGCAGCAGGTAAATACAACACTATACCATATTTTTAATTTGGTTGATTAATCTTGTTCTTCTTTCTTTTAATTGTCCTGTCTTTGTTAAGCAAGGCCTCATTTTAATTGTGCTTCTGTTTTCCTGCTTTTTTTCCTGCTGATCTTTACTTTTAATTTTGAAAGAAATAAGCAAAGCTAAAATACATTGTTATCCTGCTGGAATGCAATTTTCTGTTGCTATGGGCAACAAAGCTCTGTTTACCTAATGGGTTGTTTTGCTACAAAGGGGAAAAATATCCCCTGGGGAGCAATAGAGATTGTGTCGTCTACTGTCATGTCTTATGACTAACAGAGGCAGAGAAGCTTCCAGAGGTTTATGAGCTTCAATTATCAGAAGGGGTTCATTTGTTCTCCATTCTCTTCTTTCCATCTTCCATTTACTCACAATGAGCATATACAAGTTTCTTCTTGTACTGCAGCATGTTTTATCACAATTCTGAGTTGCCACTGAAAGCTTTAGTGACTGGTGTATTTTCCTATTATACTGTTTCTCTAAGAAGGTTATTAATGAGAACAGAGGATGGCACAATATTAATTCATTTGCATTATAACAGTGGGAATGAGAACAGAAAATCACATTGTCTTCACATTGTCTTCCCATTGTCTTGAAAATGTGATGGGTAGAAGGAGGCCAAAAATAGCCTGAAATGTCCCATGACAACATGATAAGCAGAATGAGCAACAAGAAATCATATATTACACTTCATACTGCTCTTAAAGCCAACAGTGGCAGTGTTGTGAAGAGGTTACACACCAACTATTTGCACTTAGGCTATGGCTGTGTGACTGAGTGTGACTTACAGCAGCTTAGAACTTATGTTTTCACAGCTATGCTGCCTTTCTGGCCTTTTTACATGCTTTTGGCTCTCTCATTTATGAAACAGATGTGTTTAGACTCTCTGAAAGCTGCACAAACCAGCCTATTTTGCTCCACAAGTGGAAGGAATCAGGAGCAAGAGCTGAGTCAGACCTGGAATTTCAGCTGATAATGGCAACAGCTTCAACCATTGAGATTTCCTTTGCTTGGCTAGCAGCAAAATCACAGCTAGTATCAAGAACTAGATTTGTTTTATCTTTTGCAGTCACTGGAATAGCAGAAGAGATATATCTACAAAGGGGCTTGCTGATATTTTAGTTACCCAATATGTAAATCTAAGTCTTCACAGTAACTTGGCTTTGTCTCTCCAGTCAGCAGTCTGTAGTTGCAGGTTTCCAGCTATGCAGCTTGAGTGTAGAGCAGGACTGGAAAGGTATAGAAGCAGAAGTTACCTGACATGCCTGAGGGCTCTTTCAAGCCAGGGGACTATAATTTAGGACATGCTGTCACATACCTTAATTCAGAACCATGAAAGTCCAGTGTTTTATTTGATCTATAGTCTGTGTAAATAGGTAAAATAGTAAAATAGGCTGTAGCAGACTATAAACTGCTATATAACTTTAATTTTAAAATTTGCTTATTTTTTTAATATCGAAAAGTGATTTTTTCGTATTACTGTGCTTTCAATAAATTTTTGGAAGGATTCTCACTTTTTAACACCATTACTTATTTGCTCTGGATTTCATGATGCCTTGTTTTCTGAGGTTTATTAAAACTATCATCTGTTTATTTTTCACAGTAGTTGCATGATAGAATTCTCATTATTTTTGTTGTGTTTATAATTGTTCATACTTCTCACACAGAGTTAATGATTAACTGGCTAGTACAGAGAACAGAATGGAGGAAATCAATATTAAATCAGAGGAGTAAAATAACCTGAGTAGCTCACAAAACCTGCAATGGAAAGCAAACACTCCAATGACATGATGATGAATGCAGTTTAATGGCACAGAAAGAAGGCATGGCATATAGCTCCTTGCCCCACACTCCTATTTGCAGTGTTAATATTTGCACTGCCTCCTGTAACTGGAGCACACTGCTGCTGGTGCTGCAAAGGATGGTGTTCTCAGTCCTAGTCTGAGGGAGATGCTTGGTAGTTGTTACTGAGTTGAAAACCAACAGCTCCTCTAACCCCTTAAAAGGAATGCTAATTTCTGCCCTGTGTGTGTCCTCAGATCAGACCAGCTCCTAGAACACATCCAAGCAGTTGTGATTATCTTGACGTTATACTTTATGTCACACTCAAGAAACTGAAAGCACAAATAATCCAGGTTTGCACAAAAATCACTTATCTTTGTTTTATTCCCCTGCTAAAACGAAGGACTGCCTTTAGTACCCCTGCCATCAGGCTACAGGAATGCTGAATCATCTTGATATTTTCCCAGTATAAGAAGAATTCACAAACCAGATGTATGTATGAAAAAGTAGACTGAAATATGTCATTAATTAAAAATGTGCTCCTGTTCTATAACCAAAAATACAGTAATTCACACTTACACACATCTCATTGTCCAAACAATTCAGACACAAAAATATGCTGTCATAATAAAATTAAAATCATAGTCCTTCAGATTCTCAAGACTACCTGTTAGAGTCACTGCTGCTTAAAACACAGTGCTGTAAACATGGATGTTCCAGTAATAGAAGTGGATTCCTCTTACAGAAAACTACACTCCTTGATTTTCAAGGTCACATTGAGAACCAGGGCCTCTTTTGAGGAAATGGAAACAGTATTGTTTAATTGCTTGAATCTTTTTAAACTTAGACAAAGGAGTACTTTTTTTTTTTCTGTTAACATTACATATGGACCACTACAGTGGTATAAACAGAAGAGTGTCCATAAATATTCCAGCAATATCAGGCTGTGCTGGGCATTTTTGGGCATATGTTTTGGTGTAATCCCCATTTTTGTCATGATATCAGCAACACATAACTATTCTTTCTAACAAATACCACCCTTAAACTTTTCAGATGCCACAGAAAAAGAAAAGGTAGTCACACATATCAAATAATAGCTATCAGGAATGATGTGGTGGCTTATGCTTGCTCTTTTCCAAAATATGAATTTTATTACCTCTTCTTATCTCAGAAGTATCAAAATTTCTCAGTCTAGAACTGTTCACTTCCAGTGAATCTCTGAAGTGTGTGCAGTCAGGATACTGCTGCCCACTGCCAAGTGCAGCTGACACAGATTTCGTTGCTCCAAGAACTTGTTGCCAACACAGAGAGGCACTGCATTTTCCTCACAGCCTACCAACTCCACGTGTTGTATGGATGTAGGAACTTTTTCATATAGGTCCTCACTGTAGAGCACGATTCTTCTGTATGTGACAGTTTTATTCCAAGGCTTTTGCATAGAAGGAATTTTAAGTTATTTCCCTTCATGCATTAAATATGAGACTTGTGATTCTTGCTTCATGAAAATTCAAGAGACTCACGGAAGTTTTTACAATTCAGCTGTGTAATGTCTGTTCCTTATGTCTCTGTGAGTGCTTCTTACACCTTTAGCATTGAGGATGACTCACCACCTGAACACAGCTGGAGTGAGAAAAACGGTTACAGCCGGGGACAAAAAAAAAGTAATTAAAAATTAGCTTTCCACCCTGCCCAGCTGCAGGGCTGTTCTGTGCTCACATGGTATGCACAGCTACTTGGCAGGGCTTTTAACATGGCATGTGAGTGTGCTGGACATAACAGATTGTGACACTCTGTCACATTAAAGCCAGTGACCTGTATAACAAGATCTGTGTCAGGGACCTGAGTGCAGAGTGCCTCCGCAGAAGTTTGGTTGGTGATGTTGGAGGTCAGCTCTGATATGGAGCAGCCATGTTAACTTGCTGGCTTGTTTAAAAAAGAGGTCTATTGGCCCCTTCCTCAGGAGCTGCATTTGAATTCAGAACCTGTCCTCGTCCTTGCCTGAGTTACATCAGACACACCTAGGTTTTGCTGAGCTTGACCCTGGTCCTCAGAGTTGACTTTCCAGACAGATCTTGGACTTGCTTCACTGTCATGGACTTCTCTGGTCATCTGGACTCTGGGCTGAGCACAGCTGCCATGCCCAGCCTGTGCCACTCACCCCACTGAGGTGCAGTGGGACTGGTCTTGCTTGGTGAGGCCAGTGCCCTGTTGACAAAGGTAGCACATCCCCATCCCTTGCTGCTGCCTGTTGATCTGCTGCCTTCCACATGCTGCTCAAAGCTGCAAGGAAAAAAATAGGAAAAAGCAAAAAAAGAAAAAGGAAAATCTTTTAAAATTAAATCCTGAACCGTATCTACTGAAGGCAACAGGGACCTGAAATAAAGACTGACATCCCACAGTTCAATACTATTTAGTTACGGTGGCAAATAACTGCATAAAAATTTAAAATACTGTCCCATGCTGACTTCTTAGCTAATGCTCAGAGGTCATGGAGCATGTTTGAAATAAAGTTATGCTTTCTGGAAAATGTCTCCAAATTATCAGGAGAAGGTAAAAATGTTATATATATATATATTTAAGATTTTCATTAAACTTTTTTTCAGTAAGAGTGACTTTGACTTTTCCTCCATATCTTTAAAGTATTAATGACATATCAGAAGTCTTGCAATGAAGTGATAAAATGAATACTTTGAAGCATTTCCAAATCAACACTGACTTAGAAGGTGAGCACTGAAGTTCTCTCCCAAATCTGATCCAACAACCTTTCTCCCCAAAAGAATCAGAAGGAAGATTAAGATGAGCAGTACACTACAACTGTGAACATATGCAAATATTAAATTTTCCTCAATAACAAGCACTCATATATTCTATGTATTTGTTTGTGCTATTTTTTAATGTAAAATGTAGCATCTGTGTATAAAAGTCAGCACTTGTATAACTGATTTTGTTATAAGTATTTGTCCCATCCTGAACTTGATTCTGAGGATGAGAATCTGTTGGCCAAGATCAAAGAGAGGACTTGTCCTCTCCTTCGATTATAGACGAAAATTATGGAAAATAAATCTCTGGCTGTCAGATGGTTATTTTAGGTTCATCTGGATTTTTCACAGACACTTTGAATTATTCTCATAGCTTTTCTGTTAACATTTGTATGCTATTTTTGCTGTTATTATTTCATTACTGTTATTATTAGCAATTGAAAGCAACTCACAGTGAAAAAAATGCAGTCACATCAATCTGAAAAATCAATGGTTTAAAATCTATTCTGAAAGGCACCTCTAGCAGAGATAGACAGTTGCACTAGATCATGCATTGTATGTAAACAAATTAAAATATTAATTAAAAATAGTAAAATCCAACAAAAAATTCCAAAGAAAAGAAACATCACAATTAATTATATTTGTAGCTTTAATGTAGTTCTTTAATGTATAAACACTCTTTACAATGGGAAAAAGAAAAAAATAAATCATAGCTCTTCCAATAAAATTCTTCCCTTATTCAGGGCACAAATTGAACAATAAGTTATTCAATATTTTTCTTGTACTGGTTGTTCCTTATGCCTTACAACAGTACTATTGTTGTATTATTTGAACACATCCCCAAGAGCAAAATTCTTCATTTCTTTGATAGTCTGGTATCTGAATGCATAATAAATGCTAAATGATTCATTCACCAAGACCTGCCCCCAAAGGTAGATGGATTGTTAAGAATCCCCCATCTATTCCATTTTTATGGTTATAAGAAAATGTCTCCAACACTGGGGAGTTGATGAGCTGGCAAGTAGGCCTTGTTCAACGGTCAGATAAGGCATCTGTAAGGCACAGAAGAACTCCCTCTATTTTACTAGATGGCAGACTGCTCTTCTTCTCCATCACTCACCAAGGGAAATTACTATCTCATAGCAAAAGGGACCAATCTGCTCATTAGTAAAATGAGGAATGTCAGCACACCTTCTTAACTCATCTTTTTTCATCATTATTTTTTTCTTTTTCTACCTTGACCTGGATGGAGAAGCTTCAAATTCTTGTTTGGCAAAAATCGTCTAGCCCAGTTAAGCTGCTCCAGGCACAGAAATAAGTGAACTGAAAAATAAGTCTGTCACTGTGATCAGTGGTGCAGTGATTTCCAATTCCAGGATTAAGGATGCCTCCCTGCAGTTTGTATGGAGGGAATAGACTCTGTCTGTCTGACAAGAGTTTGGTATTTTCAGGAATTTGGACTAAGATGGATTCCCTTCTAATTGCTGAGGGAAATGGCAATGAATATTTATGCTTTATTGCAGCATTACTGGAGGATTTGGAAAGGAATTCTCTTTTCTTTGGCCCAAAGATCTGCCAGGACAAGAGCCCTGAACAGAGCATTATACACCAAAAAGGTGTACCTCTATGCTTCAGACAGACTACGTTTTCTTTCAATTTTTGCTTTTTTCTCTCTGTAACAGATGGATTTAACTTTTTGCCTTCCCACAAGAGTACCTTCATTTGGATACTTGAATCTGGAGAACTTCCAGGCCTGAGATTCAGACACTCATCCCTTTGAATGATGAAGAGACAAATGAGGAAGAGGCACGAAAAAGGCAGCATCTTTTTATGATCCACAGGTTTTTTGAGAGATGATCAGAGGGCGGTCAGATGTTCTGCAGAACGTGTGCCACAGTCCATCTGCATGGACTCACACATGGAGTGGAAGAGTATTTCTTCATTCAGGGCATCTGTGGCCTTCATATCAAGTGCACATGGATCTTAGCATTCCTACTCATTAGCAATGACTCTACATAGCTATGCCTCAGCAACTGCATGCTGTGGATCACTGCACACCTGGAGCCCCCAGTCAAGGTTTGGAATAGATATCCTGCCTTCCACCTTAATTCTGAGCAAAGGTAGCAACACTACTGTGTTGCTTTTCACTAATTCATTACCAAGCTTCCAGGGTTCTTGCTAGCTTTTGGTGTTTGATAGCAGATCTAAAATAAATTTTATAAAGACTGCCAGGACATTGATCATGGTGGAGCTTCCCCCAGTAGCTTCCAAGATATTTTGAAAAAAATGGAATGGAGTATAGACAAACACAGTATTTTACATCCAATTTATAACTTTCAATATACAGGGTGTTGGGTTTTTTTAAATTACAAAGAAAATTAATTCAACATTTATCATAGTCTCCTCCACACAGAAGATACAACCTAATGTGTGTTTTCCACAGATTAATTAAAACTACTGAAAGTTCTGTTCATTGCTTTGCTTTTTGTTTAATGGTAGTTAAGAGTAATACATATTTTGTAGTTATCCATAAGAATGAATGTCTTTTTTCAGACAAACTGTGGAAATTTATTAAGACCCCTCTCTACAGATATATACATTAAAGTATTTTATATAACTGTATATAAAACTATATTTATATATTTATTTATATATTTATACATATAATAATATGTCTCTGTAGATATAATATTTTCCTTGAATAATCGTCGTCAAATGGTTACTTACGCATAATGTCTGTGTTGCAATACTAATAATGGGAGAAAGGAATAAAGCCTAATAAAAACAAGTGCTGCACAATGCAATTATTCACCATGCACTGACCGATGCCCAGCCCAATCCCCAAGAAGCTCCTGACCTGCTCCCCCCAGTTTCTATACCGGGCATGACGTGCCATGATATGGAATATCCCTTTGGTCAGTTCAGGTCAGCTGTCCTGGCCATGCTTCCCCCCAGCTTCTTGTGCACCTGTTCAGTGGCAGAGCCTGGGAAGCTGAAAAGTCTTGGATTTAGAATAAATGCTACTGAGCAACAACTAAAACAGCATTGTTAGCAACATCAGTTAGCAACATTATTCTCAGTCTGAATCCAAAACACAGCACTCTACCAGCTACCAGGCAGAAAATAAACTCTATCCCAGCCAAACCCACAACATAATGTAAGTCCTTTCCCTTTCTTATTTCATGGTTCTGGTTGGTTCAGTGCTGACAGCTCAAGAGCATATCTTTTACATTAGGGCAAATACGTAGTTTTAAAATCCCCAGTTTAGGTAAAAAATAGAAGAGTACAGACTTCATTTTGCTCACTTCATCTTCCCAATATCTGTTTGCTTGGAGGACTGTACAGAAAGGCAAAATATTCTTCTTTGTCTCGTACATGAAATTTTGACTTCTGGTAACTTTAGAGTTTAAAAAAAGGGGTAGAGCTCAATGCTTCATCATTAAATTTTTTTTAACTTATAGAAGATGAGAAAGAAAGAGATATTTTTTGTACTTTTTTTTTTTTCCAAACAATACCTGTTGCAAGTGAGCTTATCAAGTATATGATTGGTAGAAGGTTTTCTCAGCTTGCATGGCCCTTGTTACTTCCCATGACAAATCTTGGTCCAACATTCCATTTACAACAGTGTTGAATTTAACAAGTGACAAATTTGAAAATTCAAATTGTGAAGTGTAGAGATTAAACCAAATTCCTTTTATTTTTTTCCCAAATGATAGATAATAATGTTTGGCATGTCTTGTTATACAGTTCACCAAATAAAAATTGGTTTCAAAAAGGCTATGCAGAATTCTACATCCCTTCTAGTAAATCAGGTTGGTTCCATTAACAGTGGTTACCACTTTGCTTTCCTAAATACACAACAAATGGCAACTCATCATTTTCATTTTCATGTCTCTTAAAGATTTTTGGGTGGACACCAACCAATGTTGGAAAATTGCTGCTCTTCCTTGCACCCATTTCTTCGAAAATCTCAAAAAAGGGAAGTGGAAAGAGAGATACCAATGTTTGTTCCCTGGATAGGGGATCCAGGGATAGTACATATACAAAAAAGGGAAGTGGAAAGAGAGATACCAATGTCTATTCCCTGGTATCCAGGGATAGTACATATGGGAATGGTTCAAAGCTGCATCAAAGGAAATTCAGACTTGACATTAGGAAGCATTTCTTTACAGAGAGGGTGATCAAACACTTGAATAGGCTTCCTACAGCAGTGGTCAATGGGTAGTCAATGCCCCAAGCTTGTCAGTGTTCAAGAGTCAAGTGGACAATGCCCTTAATAACACACTAACTTTTGTTCAACCCTGAACTGGTCAGGCTGCTGGACAAGATGGTTGTTGTAGATCCCTTCCAACTGAAATATTCTATTCTATTCTGTTCTATTCTATTCTATTCTATTCTGTTCTATTCTTTGGGGCAGTTGTTCATCTCATCCTCTGAGGAACATGTGTGAACCTTGTTTAGGAAAATTTCTAGCCCCTGTTTAGTGAACAGCACATAAAATTAATTTGATTTAGCTGTTCTTCCTACACTGCTTGAATGCTTTTTTTTTTTTTTTATGGTATCCTCTATCAGCCTTGTAAATTCTCTTTCAGGTTAATTCTGATGTATTTGAAAATTTTCATTGTTAGCTTTCATGCCTCAAGCAAGTTTCTCCCTAAAATATTTTTCTTTTATTTTTTTTTTCCCTTCTTACCTAGCTTCCCTCGTTGCAGTTTTACATCTAACTTGACATTTTTTCCTCTTCTGTGCCTTTTTTTTACAAACCCTCTGTTTTTGGAAAGTTGACTTTTTGTTCCTAATACTTATTTTCTTTGCGGTTTAACCATGATAGCTGCCTTAAGGATTTTGTGTGCACGTGTGTGTGTGTGTTCCTCATACATTTTGTTTCTCACCTTCTGTTTAATGGTATATTTTTAAATGTAAGCATCTATTAAGAGATTTTTTAACCAATTTTTTATTGGAAGCATTTTATCCAGTCAGCAGTTCATTTTATCTTGTTCTAACTTTCTTCATCCTGTATGTACTGATTCCACCTTTAAAGAAGGAGTATCCTCCAAGGGTCATTGCATTTCACTGCTGTATGTCCCCCATTACTCAAAAATGAAATTGCTGATATGTTATGCCACTTCAGTTTTCCATCCTGAACCAGGATGCTACTGATGTAAAAATCATTTGTTCTCTTGTGAATGCTCTGACTACTCTAAGACACAGTGGCAGTTTTAAAGTGCAGTTTATGCATCATGTTCCCCATGTTTACTTTGACTGAGGAGGGTTCACTGAAGATTTACATAATTCTTGTTTTACTTCATAATTATTACAATATTTTTCATCATTTTCAGAGCATAGTTCTCCTTTCACAATTTGGTCCTCGTATAACTCTACTGTTATTTTTCCTAATTCAATCAGGAATTTCAATCTATGAAGACTATGTGACATAATGTGACAGCAAAGGCTTATTTGACTATTCTGTTTTAACATAATCCCCCATCCTTTTCACAAATGCAGTACACTGTCTCATTCCCATATTATTGCACTGCAATAACAGACAGCGTAATGATTATTTTCTTCCTATCAAGTTTCCAATTGGCATATTAAATATATATTTGTCTTATAAAAGTATATTATTAATCATAAATATGTATTATTCAAAACTGGATATTTTCATCACGCAGGATTTTGTAAAAATATAATTACACAGAAGTGTTATATAAAGAGTAATTTAATGTAAAACTACCAGTACAGATAGTCGAAATCCAGCTGCTTATTTTTATTTCCCCATTTAACTATTGAATTCTATACTTTTAGTATTTATTTCCTGGCTTGCCTACATTTTTTTACTGTTATTATAGCATTTTCTTTATAAGAATCCTCTCAAGGAATGAATTATCTTAAACTCTTCTTTTATTCTTTTTATTTATTTATTTTAATCTTTATTGATGCTTAGTTCTAAAACTTCTTTTAAAAATTAAGCGCTAGAAAACTGAACATATTTTTCCTCAGATTCCATATTTCTTGAAGATCTTTCACTTGTTTTTTGTTAAATTTATACAATTTCTCTTTATGTGAGGGTATTCTGCCTTTCTGCCTGCCTGTCTGTACATCCCTATGCTTAGAATCAGAAATATTTCAAAGAACACTGTCCAAGAAATTCTGATTCAAAGCCTCCAGACAAAAGTCTACATCTGCCATCAAGAACCTCTCTGGTATCTGCAAGAGCTGCCAATCACCAGCTAAAGCACTAGGCTGCTTCACTCTCTTGTGACTGCTGTGCATTCAACAGACTCTAGATTCAGAATTCCCCTGTGTGTATGTTTTTTAACTTATACACCGGCTCTCCATCCCGTCTTCTGTGAGTCTTGAGCCTCTCAAGCACAGATCTGATAGAGGCAGAAGTAACACAGCTGTGGCTTGTTCTTTGACATCTTTATTTCACAGTTCTCCATCTTCATATGAATGGCAGCTGGGGCCTTGTGCTCCATTCCACAATTCATGCTTCACATTTTATGCGCTGCAAAACTCATCTTCACGTACACATTGGGTTTGGTTGTAAGAGTAGAGAGTAAACAGTACTTAATGTGAAATCACCTGTGGATTCCAGCTGTTCCTGGAGTTTGTCAGCTGCAAGTATCATTAGTTGTGCCCTAGGAGCAGACTGTAAGACAATAAATTATTTCACTGCGGAGGTGAGATGTCTGCAGGCCATTAATCAGAGGTAAAAGATTTTGGAGCAGGCTATGTAAGAACCAGAGCAGACAACCTTGCATTTTGGTAAGAGGAGGTGAAAACAATCAGATCAAGTGTCCCATTTTGTGGACTTTCAGCTGCTGGGGTAAAGGAAGATCTGTATCCTGTTATTGAGCCTAGAATTGTGGTAATTTGCATTTTAAATATAAAAAGTTCTATTCCTGAACATTTCAGTTCTGTGTCTTCTTCTACTACAGTCCAAGCTGGAGACACCTTCATTTGTGTTTATTTGCTCATAAATGTTGACTATTTCTGACAGATACAAATATGGGTTTTCAGTGTTTTTAAGACAAAAAGTTATTTGAAAGCTGCTCAATCTGATTCTTATTCAGGTTTCTTATGTTTTAGCTGTACTTATAGAGTCTGAAAGGGCCATATGTCAGGTTTTCTGAATTCTCAGTTTCTGGACTTAACTTTACCCAGGTGTTGGAGCTTTTCCATCTATTAATGAATTTATTTCCATCTATTTTATTTATTTATTTATTTATTTCCATCTAATTTATTTATTTCCATCTATTAATGTATTTATGGTGCTCACTTAATGCAGCAGTGAGAGCAGGCAGGCCAGTTCATATAAGTGTTAGATACTTATAATTTAGAGAAGTTATAAAATCCTAGGTTTAGTTTGTACTGTAGGGAACAGTACATAGGTCCTGGTTATCAGAATCAGGACCATAATAAATGGATTCCCCACTATAGTCTTTATTAAGTGTTTAAATTTATGTAAATATATATTCCACACCACTATTTGCTAAGAGGTGTATTTTGTATGTACATTGCACATATTTATGTGACTAAAAATTCTCAGATATGTCTCTAACTCATACACAGAGGGCAACACAAGGAAAAAACTGAAATAAATCTGGAAATCAAATAGATCTCAAATAAAGGTGTGACTTTTGTCTTAAAAAATGTTTCTGATGCAAATGAATATATAAAATGGTCATAGATCCTGTTTACAATAGGAAATTCAGCTTACAAATAATTTCATCCTGTTTTTTTTTTTCTGGTCCTTTGACCCTCCTGTGCCTCTTGCACAATTGTATCAGTTTGTGAATTCCTCACTTTGGTACCCCTAAGGAGCCCCACAAACTCCTGTTCAGACACAGCTGAGAATGCTACTCAAGGGAAGTAATGAGAAGCCAGGGGTAGTGTAGTTCGACAGCAAAAATTACTCAAGAATTGAAAATATGATTATGGAATGAAATGGGGTCAAAATTCAATTCTCATAAAAGTGGCACACTTGATAAATTATGCCTCTTTCTGATGTGTTGTGTGTTACAGCTGTCCTGGTCTGCAGTGTCAGGTAACAAATGTGTCACTATTTGTTCTTTCCAAGAGTAGGACATATGTTCCTTATTTGCTGAGCAGCAAAATCACATCTTCACCTTTATCTCAGGTATGTGCAAAGGAATTGAATTGTGCTTCAGGAACAAGAATTTGGAGAAAATATACAGTAAACAAATTGTCTCTGAATGTGTTTGTCCAGATCTCTTTTCTGTGTAGTTCTACAAATATTTAAATGCTTGTTGTTTTATTTTAACCTTGCAATCTAATTAAATACCAAATGATGTATGCATGCAACCTATTAGCATGCAGCAAAATTTAATAAAGATATCTTAGGCATATGAGGTAGCTTTCAGAATGCCCAATGAGTTTTTCCCAAACTGGTTCACAGTTTGTGTTTGTACATGACCCGACACATTGCTGTGTAGATCTAATCAACTGCTGATATTTCTCTTTTAATAATATTAACCATGCCAAGAGTGCTAATAGATCAGTTTCAAGTTCCTTAAGCTAAATCCCTGATCTGAAGAAGTATCTCTCCCTGCTAAGAAGAAAGTCTGTGGCTGGTTTCTGTGAAGTGCCTAGCATGGTGTTTGCTTCTAAGTGACACTTTTAAATACAGTAATTTTTTAAAAAATCTTCACTGCAGAAATAAGGGGAACTCAAAAGACTGCTGATACAAGAAAAAACACATTGAGATAGTGAGAGATTTGAGAACACAGTCATAGCAGAAAACTTCTAGTGTAAAATCCTAATTTTCTGGGAACAGAATACAGGTTTTCATTCAGAAAACCCAAATCATATACTAGTTTTGCAGGTAACTTGAAAATATTTTAAAATGATGACATAAACAAAAATGGTAGGACTAGGAAAATGTCAAGGTACTAATAGAAATAGCAGAAGTTGTCTACAGGCACACCACCATGTGAAGTAATTATCTGTTAATTCAGTAGTCCCTGGGAGTTAATATATATAATTACAACTTTTGTCTGTATTTTCATTAGAACTGGGCAATCTTGGACTCTGAAAGGTTCAGCTCATACCACCTGAAGCAGATTCCTATCATCTTTGTTATGAGCATGACCAGTATATGTGGCTTACACATACAGTAAGACTATGAATCATAGATTTACAGAATCATAGAATGGTCTGATGTGGAAAGGACCTGTAAAGACCATGGAGTTCATCTGCCCTACCAGGGGCAGGGACAGCTTTCACTAGATCAGGTTGCTCAAGGCCCTGTCCAAACTGACCTTAAGTACTTCCAGTGATAGGGAAACCATAACTTCTCTGGGCAACCTGTTCCAGTGTCTCAGAAAAAAAAAAAAATTCTTCCTTTTTTCAATCTAAATCTGCCCCCTTTCAGTTTATAATCATTATCCCTTGTCATGTTGCTACACACCCTAGTAAAACATCCTTCCCCATTGTCCTTATAAGCCCCCTTTTTATATTGACCAAAATACTGTCTCCCCAGAGCCTTCTCTTCTCCAGGCTGAACCCCAGCTCTCTCAGTCTCTCTGCAAATGAGAGGTGCTCTATCCCTCTGAGCATTTTTGTGCCCCTCTTCTCAACCTGCTCCAAAAGGTCTTTCCAGTGCTCAGGACCCCAGGGCTGGATGCAGTACCCCAGGTGGGGTCTCACAAGAGCAGAGTAGAAAGGGAGAATCACCTTGTACGACCTTCTGGCCATTCTTCTTGTGATGTAGGCCAGAATAGGGCTGACTTTCTGAGCTGCAAGTCACCATTGCCAGGTCTCATTGAATATTTAATCTCCTGGTATCCCCAAGTATTTCTCTCAACCCAGTCATGCCCCAGACTGTCCAGATACAGGGGTTTGCCCTGACCCCAATGCAGGGCCTTGGACTTGACCTTCTTGAACAACATGAGTTTCTCATGGGCCCACTTCAGGTCCCTCTGGATGGCATCCCTGCCCTCGAGCAAATTAACTGCACCACTCAGTTTGGTGTCACTCACACGTTGAGGGTGCATTCACTCTCACTGTCTGTCATTAATAAAGATATTGAAAGGTCCTGGTCCCCTGAGGGAGGCCATTTTTTACTGATCTGCATTTGGACACTGAGCCATTGACTGCAACTCTTTGGATGCAACCATCCATCTAGTTCCTTCAGGAACTTTCCCAGGAGAAGAGGGTGTGTGTGTGTGGTAGGGGTTTACAACTGAGTGATTTGTTCAGGGGATGGCCATTGGCATGATAAAAAGCACCATCCCGCCTTGCAGGATCTATCTCTTACTGGCCGCAAAGGCCAGCTTGTAACCTCTGGTAGTGATTGTTCATCCCATCTGTCTTATGCAGACCAGAGTCTTGCCATTACACACCCAAAAACTCACCTTCTCCCCCTCAGGGGTTGTAAACCTGGCCTCTGCAAAGCACGCTGTGATTGTTTTGAGTCATTAACATTTCAGTCTCTCACAATAACCAGCTCTTGCTGAAAGAAACAAAACAGTTTGTCTCCAAAGAGACTATGAAGAAACTTCTTTAATTCTATTGCAAGGTATCTACTGCTTTGAAATTTATCAGGTTGGTTTTACTTAATTCAGGTAAAAGTCTTGTCTGTATTAAAGAAAGGTACACCATCTGTGCTGCATAAATCACTGCCTTGACTATGCCCTTAATTATTCAGACCTTGGTCTCTTTGCCTGCCTAGACCTTGTGTGAGGGAACAGCCTTTGTTATGCTGATGACAGGAAGGTTCAGTTTCAGGTAAAAAGAGATTTCCCACAGCATGGCTTTTGTTTACAGCTACAAAAATAGACTAATTGCTTCATTTGATACATTGCTTTAATGTGGCTTAAACCCACCAATTCTTATGTAGAAGATGGACTGAATATGAGACAAGAAAGAGATCAGTCTCTTTTCCATCTCTCCTTCTTTTTATGTCTTTTATAGCCTTATGTCCAGTGAAACGGAAGGAAACTCACTTCCCCTATAGCCTGAAAAGAATGGGAACTAACATGATTATTCTGCAGCCTTTGAAAGCGTAGCCCATGTTCATATTCAGCTGCCACCAAGCTAATAGATTGATATATTCTCTTTTCCTGTGGCCTTTGTGTAATTGCATTCTTGATGGCCCTCTCTGCAGTTGGTTTGCAACTGAAAGCTCTTTGGAGCATATGGCATCTGCTGACTAAAGTTGGCATTCACTTAATTTTAGTTTTGTGGATCCAGCTTTCCAAGAGGGAAAATTCAAAGTACATGTGTTGCTAACAATTATTTCCTTTTTCTGCCTCCTTCCCCTGCATTGCATAGCATCAAATGCAATAAAGTGCAAGTAGTCAACTGTGAATGAGAAAGACTCCCCACACACCAGTCACCCCACAGCATCCTTTGCTCCTGCCATATGGTTTTGCAATGTCCCCCAGAAGACTTCACAATCCATGTGCTGTCTAATGCCTGGATCAGACCAGAGCTGCACATGAACACTCTGAAAACAGTAGCAAGAATCATCTGTTTGGGGACGTGCTCCCTGGCACAAGCTGTGACGTGGCAATCCTCTCGGCAGCTTCAGCTCTACTGACAGCTATAGAAGAGGATGGAGGGGGCTTCAGTGGATACTGACCCTATATTCACCACCAGAAAGGCCACTCTTGCAACTCCTTTTCCTCCATGGTTTCCCAATTTTTGCATTTTAAGTGCTTTGAAAAGGATGGATGGGAAGGAAAACCATTTTTTTTTTTTTTTTTAATCAACGAAAACATGTTTCTGCCTTTCTGGAGCATATTCTCTTTGAAATTAAAAATTTCTCCACATTTCATAATCTACCCAGGCACAGGAACTATGATAAAAAATCACAACTCAAGCTCTTCTATAAAAGCTTCTGTGGGTGAGCACTTCTTATATTATAGACACTAACCCCATACCAATATAAATAACTCACAGCCAAATATTCATCTGCCAGCTCACAATTCCCTGTGCCAAGTGCAACATTTAATGAAATTCAGAAAACAATGCCATGAAATTGTGGAAAACAGTCAAAAAGCCAGAGCACAGAACAGACAGGGTAATGTTCTAGGCTGGGAGACTCATCATTTTATATACTGGAGGTTAAATAGTTTTTTTTTCATGCGTGCACTCTTAAAAGGTCAGTGCACATTAAAAAAAAATACTATAGTTTTCAGATGATTAAAAAAATCCCATCTCTAGTCTTTTCCAAGATGATTAAAAGGCAGAAAGGTAGAAAGGCAGGTACTATTTGAAAGTTATATTTCAGGTTTATGAATATCTTCTTTTTTTCACAGAAATGTGGTATAAAAGTGTGTTAAAACTTAATTCCCCGGATTATAAGCAAATCCAAATAAAAAAATGGTTTCTTAAAATTAATCTCTGATGAAACATGACCTATGAGAGGTGAGAGTCCATTAAGAAAAAAAAAAATCCCTCTGAACAAAACCATTCCCCAATATACATTTTCTTGTTGAATGCTGTCAACGTCACCCTCCCCAGTGACTTTGTTTACTAGTTCTCTAAGGCAAAATTGCTGAGAAGTAGTTACCATATTTTCATATATATTGACAGCTCTGATATTTTGGAGTATTTATTTTGTGACAAAAATCAACTTGAAATATTTTTTCTGATTACCTGAAAGCATCATGGTGGAGTTAATCTGATGAATCCTCTCATGCTAATGACCACATCTTAAAAGGATAGATTGCAGTCTAAAAATGTATGTTTCTTTTCACCAATGATTAGAATGGAAAAAAAAAGAAAAAAACCACAAAACCCCAAACATACAATCAAAATCTAATGCCTTCCCCTTCTCCCCCCCCCCCAAAAAAAAAAAAAAAAATCAAAGAACCCTGAACAACTCTAGCTCTTGTGCTTTAAATACTAACATGGACTGTACTCTGGACTCAGTGTGACAAGAACATGGATGGACATCACTGTAAAAAGGATTTATAACCTAACTAACCTGTGATTTTTCACTCTGACCCTCTTCTAGAATCTTTCACTCTATAACAGGAATGACTGAGGAGATTGTATTACCAGACTATAGTACCAGAAACCAAAGCTGCCTGCCTGAAAGTAATATTGATTAGTACAAATATTCCCTTACTCTCTGCTTTTGGAGCACCAGCTGGGGTCCCCCTGACGATTTGACTTGCCTGCTCACCTGGCACTGCTCTGCATTGCTGCAGCATGACACTGCACTGTGACATGGGGAGCTTTGGCCACAGGCCTTTTCTGCTAATGTAAAAAAGAGATTAAAGGATGCAAAAATTTATTTTCATCCCTCTGGTGGCTGCTGTGAAGTCAATTTCAAACATAAAAAGCACTATCAAATGTTAATTTTTTTAATGATTGAAAAGTAGTATTGTATCAAGTAAATGTTTAAGGAGAAGAAAATATAGTAAATTAAATACTAATGATCTGTATGCTTGAGTTAAGGCCACAGTTGGAATATTTCCATTACCTTGATTATGACACAGTCCACAATGCATTCTTCAAGTTCTGATTAATAGCACTTTTCAATACACCTAGCAAATTAAAATGCAGAAGATGCTCATGGTGCATTAATCATGCCCAATGGTCTGCAAATTTCATCTCTTATTATTGGTAAAGGGAGAAGACAGCGAATTACAGCGGTTGTGGTTTATGATGATGATGATGATTATTGATGTTATTATGTGCCTTCATGGACATGCTAGAAGTCCAAGTTGAGGGGACTTGGCAAATGTGATTCTTCAGAGTGAGAAAAAGTCATTATGAGCTATCTGTATGTATGTTGGAAATGCTGAAACTCAAATTGACTACAGATATTTTGAGAGTTCATACCCGTGCTCTCTGTGGCTTCTGTTCCAGAGTGCAAGGTGCTGCAATCTTCCAAGAGCATCTCGCTAGCGAAGCCACTCAGCAGGATCAGCTACCTACGCTCACACCCGCGTGCACGCACAAACACATGGATAGCTTCAGGAATATGGGTAGACAGCAAAGAGGCAGGGAGAATCTTTGCATAGAGTTCCATGGGAGCAGTTTATTGCTTCCACACCCTGAAGGATTCCAGAAGCAAAGACAGAGAACAATGGAGAGCCCAGGTTTAAATACGGGAGTGGGTGAGTGCCAGGGACCAATGATCTGAGGGCACGAGGGCGGTACAAAGGCGGGACTAGGGGATGGGAGCCAATGGGGAAGGTCTGGGGGAGTGGCGAGGGGCAAAGGCCAATGGGGGAAACTGGAGTGGGGAACTTTCTGGGATATGAAACACGTAAGGTAGCAAGGGGGCTGGGTGGTCAACAGCCAGCCAGGAACACAGAACTGGGGTACGTTACCATAACTGAACAAAGCATTCTGGGAGAGGCTTCTCTTCTCACCCTAACCTCGGAGAATTCTCTGGTACTAGGGACTGTCTTACCCAAGAACTCTCTTTGTTCCTTGTACCCCTGTCTCACTGGCCACCACAGCACACAAGCAAAGTAAAGCAAGGAATTAATTCACTACTTCCCATGGGCAGGCAGATTTTCAGCCGCCTCCAGGAGAGCAGGGCCCTGTCAGACGTAACAGTGACTTGGGAAGACAAACACCATCAGTCCAAATATCCCCCCCAACCTCCTTCTTCCCTCAGTTTAGATACTGACCATGATGTCTGGAATATTTATTTGGGTCACCTATCCCAGCTGTATCTCCTTCCAACCTCCCATGCATCCCCAGCTCCCTCACCCATGTGGCAGTATGAAAAGCAAAGAAAGGCCTTTGTTCTGTGTAAGCCCTGCTCAGCAATTAAAAAAAAAAAAAACCAAACCTCTCTGTTTTATCACCCTATGTTCAGCAAAAATACAAAACATTTCCCCACAGTAGCCACCGTGAAGAGAATTAACTCTACACCAGCCAAAACCAGCATACCCTCAAAATTTAATAGAAAATAAAAGAACAAGGGAAACTATATAACTATGTAAATTATGTTGATTCAAGCAGTTCTTCAAATATGTCTATTACCTGTGCTATTCAGGTACCTGAATAATTCCCGTTCAGGGCAATTATTTTTCTCGCTTGCCTACAGAAAGTGATCGGTTTTATGCTACAGAAAAGAGGTGTATAGCCTAAAAGCTTATTCTGAGATATAAAAGCCAGGAATTTCACAGCAGGTTAACACTCTCCTGCCCTGATGTCCCAAAAGAATCTGAGAGCACAGTAGTTTGCACAAGGTGACAGTAATCTCACCAACAACAAAAGAGCAAGAGCAAAGCAAAGGAAGTGTTTAGTCCAAGTGGTCTGGCTTTTCCTTCATCACGAAACAGGGTGGAGTCCAAAGTTTTATCCAAATTGTGGTTTCTCAGTGGATTTCCATCAGTTAGAATGTTCTGGGCTTAAGTGACCGTGTTCCACTCTGAAAATACATTCATCCACCAGATAGACTAAATCTACTCGTTACCCTGTGCCACATTTCCCATTTGGCAACTCTATACAAACATCTTTCTGTCCTTATTTGTGGTCTCTGCTCATAAAATTCATGGTGAAGGACATCTGTAGTTAACAATGTGTGACTAGTGAGCTGCAGATAATCATACTGTCTGGGGAAAATAAATTATAAGAAATAATATAGATTATTTCAGCCAAATATGGTTCTTAATTATATTTATAATTTGACCACTTCATGCACATACGAAATACATCAAACTCATAATGAAAAGAAGCAGACAATGCCCCCCAAATATACAAAGAAGCATTTTAAATAACATTGTGTTAAATGCACATTTGTGCATATCCTTCCAAAATACATTGTCACTCTTTCTCTTCTTCCGTAGATGTCAGAGCACTCTTTGAACAAGACCTTTTAGTTCTGAATTCTCACAGGCATTGCAGCCATGAAAGGAGCAAGGTGTAAGAAAAAAGTTAAATTTTAAAAGTCAAATAAAAAGATAATGCAAATCTCCACGTGTAAACACTAAAAGGATGGGTAGCTAAAAATACACACTCTCATATTAGATCAAGAATCCTGATTTCCATATCACATGATTTCCACTTGAAATCTCAGAGAATGAGACACAAAGTTCCATGAGGCTGAGATGCTATAATTCCTTTCTAATAGTTCATTAATGATACATTTAGCACTACATACTTGCAAATGAATCAAAAAGTAAAAAATAGCTCCCATTGCTCTTTAAAAGAAGGGGATTCCATAATTCATCAGAAAAGTATTTTAGTAGTGTTTTAAAAGCTTTCCACCAACGATGTCAGTGAAGTTTGTATAGGGGATTAAGTATAGATCAGGGATGCTTGTTCTGTGTGTGCTCTCTGCCACAACCTCCAGTGCTGGCGCTTTCCATACAGCTGTAAACAAATAGGAGATCCTAAATGTAACTAAGTTCCATTAAACTGTTATAGAAACATGAATTTATCCAGTCTCCTCTCTCAGATCAAAGCTAGAAACTGCATGAATTCATGCAAGAATGCGGTCCAGGCTCATCTCTTAGAGAGGTATTGTAGCTAAACGAAGTGCAAACCCTCAGATACACTGATTCCCTTAACAGGCTGATGGAGATTCATCTGCTGCTATACCCACACCAGGTGAAACCCTGTTTTCCTCACACTGTGGTTGCTGACAGGGTGCCATGTGCTCCTTCCAAACACCAGTTTGGACAGGACAGTCTCTGCTCCGAGAGGAGCACAGCAAAGTTCACTGGTCCTGCCAGCTGCTGTGAGTTCCTGTCACAGCCTGTTTGGGAAACACTGGATTAGCACTGATTGCTGCATTTGGTAACACAGCAAACCACAAATCCCTGTTACCCAGACTGTTAATTCCCACTCTTCCCTGATTAGAAGTTGAAGCTCAACATGAAACTCTTTGTAGCTGATGAATCCCTTGTATATTTTCTTCATGACACAAAAATCTGGATCAGTTTGGCTATTTCCCCTAGTGGCATAATGTTCTTATTTTAGGAATTAACTCATTTGTAACTAACTTGTGTTTACATTTAACTTGTGTTTATGTTTACTTTGTGTTTAACTTCCCTATCTTTAATTTTTTTACTATTCAATTTTAAGAAATCAAAAATCCAATTTATATTGTAATATTAAATTTCTCAGGTATTGAAATGCTTGTTTTGCTGCATTTTCTGTATCTGGTTTCTTAAAGCAAGCTTTACTTAAAGAGATATATATATATATATGTATATATATACACACTTTTTTTTTTTTAAAGTAAGTCTTGAAAGACCTAGATTGTAAGCGACTTAGTTCTTTTGATCTCTTTTCCTGGTATCAGTCACAAGAGGAGCAAAGCAGCCCTTTCAAACAGAGATCTCACATCAGAAAAAGATTTATGTGGACCAGATCCTGAAACTATAGAAACACAGCTGCATAATGCTGTTTTTGTTTTTAATCTACATCCTAACTTTTTATGACTGCATTTTACCCCAAAAGCACATTAACATCATAAAACATCACTTATTTTAAATGCTGCCTTTCCAGTATAAATTACTTCCAACATTGCCTACTAAATATGTGGGTTTAACACATGGAGACTAAAAGTGTGTGCTGAAAGCAAACCAGCTATGGATCTCGGTAATACTTCTTTGCTTACATTTCTTCAGAAAAGTAATTTAAATATCGAGTTTCCCTTTCTTTTGCCACAAGAGGGCGATCCCTTAATTCGTGTCACCATGAAGGCAACGTACAGACGCAAGATGGACTCGTTTTCTATCTAAACCATTATTTCAGCTTCTTGTATAGATAAATTGATGAATCTCATTCTGTCTGTGTTCTCAGCATGCATGTGACTTACATGAAGTTACTAGGCAATATTATTTAGCTGTGGGAGCACACTGCTCTTCATAAATGACTGATACTGAAAAGAGGGTGGGAAGTAAATAGGATTTCCCTTCATTATCTTTAGAAATAGCAGTACACTGTATTAACACAACTCATTGATCTCAGTGATAAACTCAGAAAGGTCACAATCAAAAGGAATAAGTTCTTAAGACGTGCTGCTTTCAGAAGCATGAGAAATTTGTGAAACAAAGAAAAGATGTGTTATACTTTTCATCCACTTGTGAATGCTTTAGCTATTTGAATTTGTTAAATATGCCATCATGTGCAACAAGATACAGTGCAAGCACGATCCACACAGGAAACTGATTTAAGCACTCAAAGTCTGAAGATTGTCACATCCTCCCTAATGCAAAGCTCTGATTGCATTGACTTACTTAGAACCAGATAGTTGGGAAGATTTTGTTTAAAATGCTTCTGAACAGTCATCATGAGTGTACAATATAACTTACCATAGCATTTTTGTTTTCAGTCCCACTATTTTACATATATAAACCTGTGAAATTTACTCAAACCAAGACTGATTTCTCCCTTGTAAGTCCAAATAAAATTTTGCTCAGAAACAGTGGATGGGTTTTGTCCATCAAGAGTCAGCTATGTTCCTGGGCAACCGGTAATGCTCTGGCCTGATCCTTGCTTTCTTCTCCTGTGGGTTGGCATATTTCCACTTGGATGGAGACATTTTCAGCTTTTTTCTCTTCTTATCTGTACACCACACTTTTTCACAGTATTCTTCCACCCTCTGGAAGTTGCTGTAACCTATCAGTTGAAGAAATTCCTTATACCATGGCTTTGAAGCCTGAGGTATACTGCTCTGCATTGGGCATGGCATTTTGTGAGGGATCTCCTCCTCATAGTCTTTATTGAACATTTCATCTACACGTTCCTCCTCAACTATTTCCAGGTTGATTTTCCTGACAGTGTGAACAATGCTGTGTTCCACTGTCTGACAAAAATAAGTCCCTGCATCCAGCCGATGCAGCTTCAGGAATAAAAGGCCAAGGTCCATTTTTATTATTCTATCATCGGTCTTCACCTGAAAAAAAAAAAATGCTGTTATAGAGCACAGGCCTTTGCTATTATATTAAACCAGTGCTATTATTTCTGAACTGTACTTTCATGACCATAGTATTAAATTTTGAGAGGAAGATTAGAGATCCACAAATTTTTAATTCACAGGGATTTTTTAATGACAAAAATATTTACTTGAAGTAAAGATTGAGCTGTAAATGGAGAACCTTCTAAAGAATCTGGGAAGCATGGAAGAACATATAGTGGAGCAGACAGTTTCCTGTTTTAATTGCAGAGGAAAATAAGTGAGAAACATGCAAATAATCTACTGGATGGAAAACAATAGGGCATTTGCCAGCTGACCTGTGGTAAGGATTCCTGTGAATTCTCTTGTAGACTGGTATGCTTTTGAGGACACATTAATAGGTATTTGTATATCTAACTGCAGGATCGTTATGATCTTAAGGCCTCAGTTCTGTGTCTGGTGTTTGAGTTCCTCCTACAGCTCCCAAAGGCTGCGTTACTGACTACAAGACATTCACAGATGCTGGCAAGCAGGGAGCTCTGAGCTGTCTAATCCAGCAGCAGGAGTGGCCACAAAAATGGTATCCTCAGCTTTTCATTTACCAAAAAGGTGATGAATTTAAGCAGAAGTACTGGGTGATGAAGGGATCGAAAGCAGCCCTGAAGAGAAGCACTTGGGGGTACTGAGGGACGAGAAACTGGATGAGAGCTGGCCACACCCACTTGAAGAAAGCCAAGTGTATGTTGTGCTGTATAACAAGAAGTGTGGCCAACAGGTCAAGGGAAGGATTTGTCCCCTTCTACTCTGCTCTGGTAAGACCCCACCTGGGGTGCTGCATCTGGCTCTGGGATCCTCAGTGCAAGGCAGAAATGGACCTGTTAGGCTGGGGCTGAAGGAGGGTCACAAAAATGAAGACAGGAATGGGGCACCTCTCCTGTGAAGAAAGAGAGAGCTGGGAGTGCTCAGCCTACAGGACAGGAGGTTCCAGGCAGACCTTATTGTGACCTTTTGATACTTAAAGTGGGGTTATAAGAAAGATGGTAACTTTTGTACCAGCCCCTGTAGTGACATATCTACACTGTAGTGGTATCTACATTGATGTGTATCAGAGAGGTATTGAGGAATAAATATCATATCACCTATGAAGGACTTTCATAATGGCAAAATACATGTAAAAAAGGCAGAGAATCCACCAATATTCATTTGCAAAAGATTCTATAATGTAATGGACAAGGCTGAAAGAATGAATAGATGTTAAGCTGGACTAACACTAGAAATAATATGTACACATTTCACCCCTGAAAAAGCATACCAAGAGAAGTGATGGATTTTCTTAAATAAGCTTCACTACATTTCTAACATCTGCATTCAAGATGCTGAATGCAAACACCAGGTGAAATTCTCAGGTCTATTAACTCAAGAGACCAGATGAACATAGTGATTTTCCCTGACACACATATACATTTCAGCAACTGATGACAGGAATTCAGTGAAGATGTAATGTTCCTAACAACAGGCTCTTTTATTGGAAAAAGTTAGTCTATAAGAACATTTACCTCTTCCTTCTTAGTTTCATGTGCTCGCTGGACAAACCAGATTACTTTTGCTTGTAAGGTCCGAGGGGTGCACTCCAGAAGGGTGCTGTTGTACTCTATTCCATAAACAAGTCTCTCCTCAGTCTTCTCCAAGACTTCACCTGGAAGGGAAATAAATGTTTCAAAAATGTGTTACTGCAAGTACTTGTTACACTCCATACTTCATTTACTTTTAAGAGTGAAGCTTAATTCAGATCCAACCATATAGTGACTGAAAAGTAATGTCTAATGGAGGTCTGACCTGCTAAATGAATTTTCCCATCATCCCAGACTTTTACAGTATTTGAACAAATTGTGCTGTGACTCACCTAAGATTATACACAGAAAAACAGATCTCAGCCTTTCACACTGGTAATTTCTTGTGCCTGGTTCTTATGAATAGTTAATTTCATTTTCACTCAGTGAAACAGGAGGATTCAAAACATGTTTAAATGCAATAAATAATTCAATTCTTTTAGGGATAATGACAGCACATAACCTTTTGCAGAATAAAATTATAAATACTTTAACCAATATTATATACATCCATGCTATACATGTGTAAACTGAATGTATAGTTTGGGCCCAAGGGTGCTAATAAAAACAAAGTGAATGAATTTAATCAAAATTTAATTCTGGTTTTCAATCCAAAAAAAAACACCTAGAGGAGGATAAACTAGTTGTTACACTGGATAAAAGCAATTGCCTCATTAATGAAATCATCTTATTCCATAATAGTGAGAAAGGTTCTTGAGACCACATAGCTTTATACCTTAAAAAATACACTATTTTATATATTGTGATTTCTCTCTTGTATTTCAAACTTGTGGAAGAATTAGCACTTAATATTGGAATATACTTTACCAAAATGTACTATATTCTCCAAAGGACTTCAATTTTAATTCAGCTTTCTCTTGTAAATATTTAAAATAGTGTTTCTCTGGCTATCTTTCTTGAAGAACCTTTTTTGTTTCATTTTTTTCTCCTACAAATGTATTGTGTGTTATCCTGCAAAATACTGAGGATTTCCAGGCAACTGTTTTCTTTCTGTTTTGCTATTCCCAATACCCATGTTTGAAATCCTCACTTTCTAAGGCTTGAACAACAGCATTAGACACAGTACTCTATCTTTTTTTTTAAGAGAAAACTTGATAATGATCATAAATACACATTTTTGTTCTGGCATGTCACTGGCCCTTCCTGTGCTTCAATTCTGTCAAAGTGTCCTGGTTATTTAATGCACATTTCAGGATGCAGCTCCGTTGTTTCTTATTCCTGCCCCATCTTTCTGCTTTTCTTTCCGTTGGAACCCATTGAGATGCATTATCCACGATTTTGGTCTGAATGTCAGTACTGCAGGACCACATGAACATTTTGGGATGCTCCTGACCTGCCACTGAGACAGTCACTCTTAGACCTGGATGTCAGGGGCTCGTCCCCACAGCCCTTATAACACTACAGGAACATGCCAGTGAAAAGAGGCGAGTGAGATCATGGTCTGGCTCATGCTGTTGGCAAACTCTGTGGTGGCTGTTCCAGGCATTTACAAGCAATTTGTAGGTGTGTGAGTAGATTACCAGTGAACTGCTGGCCAAAGCACTGCTGCGCTGCATTTCCGTGCCGAACATCTTGTCTGCGGAAACGTCTGGAGGGGAAAAAGGGGAAGTATTTGAGAGAACATGTTAGCTTACATGTTGTTGGGTTTATGCTAAATTGGCATTCATTAAAAACTTAAGGAGTTAAATCTTGATTGCTAACAATTTACCATTGTTGTGAGAAGTACTCGTTTATAAATCAGTATTTATAAACCTACTGGGTGACAGGTGTACAGTTATCTGGAGAAGAGGCACAATTATGTTTCCATTTTATATATAACTACACTGATGTTATAAATACTAAAACAAGATCTTTTGAACCAACTAGGTAACATTCAGTCAAAGGGACCTTTAGTCTCTCTTTGGGTTCTCTCTCTCTCTCGCTCCAGAAAAGAAGGAAATTTTCCTTTTTTAATTTAGAACAATTTCCCATTTGTGTGAATAGTACTTCTTTTATCCCTCACTCTCATGTCGTTTTTTTCACTTGGGAATCTCAAAGCACAGAGGAAATACTTTCTTTTATTTCACCTTTGTAGCAGACAGTTACTGAGCTTGTTTTGCTCAACAGGGAAACAGACACATTCATGAATGCCCATGCCTAGAAAATGAACTGGTGGCAGAACTGTGGTCAGAACATGGGAGCCCTGTTTTTGACCTGGAACTAATGTCTGTGCTTTTGAAAGAAAATAAGGTTTGGGGGTTTTATATGCATTTACAGAAAAAAAAATGAAAACCATGATTATGTGGTGCATTCCCAGAAGAATTGTGCTTTTATATCGCATTTTTTCTTTGAGTGTCCTGATAAATAAAATTGTTTACTTGGGAAATAAAAGAGTCTATTGGAAGGCTGTATCTTGCTAGATTAGTATGTCCAACAACCTCAAATTTAGTTTCTCTAAGCATGAAGAGTAATTCTACACAGTATTGCCAAGGCCAATATAACAGATTAACAGAAGAAATATGCAGTGCAGCAAATCTTTCATGGTAGGTATGTGTACAGTATAAATTATTTATGTTAGAAACAAGCAAAGCCAAAGAGTTCTGTTACTCTTTACTTTTACTACTGAAATAATGTTATTCTACAGTTCCATGTGAACCCAAAAGATAAAATTTTAACTTGGCACAAATCAATTTACTGAAACTATGCATATTTACACCATCTAAAGGCCTTGTCCATTGATGTTACTCATTTCATTTCTAACCTGGCAGTAGACAGTGATTATTTTCTGAGTTGTGTTATCCATATGGACTCCTGAGCCAATGCTCTTGGTGGACCAAGATCACAGCTTTAACCTCCACTGATATTCAGTGAAGAACCAGTGGTTTTTACACTGTTGTTCCAGGGAAATCTGGAAATTCCGTGAGGAGTGCATTGGGATTTTAGGGAGCAATGCTAACAATACTTGCATCCTATTAAAGAAAAACAGAGATTCTGATGTAGCAACTGGGCCTTATTCTGCCCTGGGAGCTCTCTTTGCAATGTGTAGTGTCAGTGCTGATAAATGCTGTCACCAGGTTTGCAGGTCTGTGTATGTAGATTACTCAGAAGAGACATCCTCCTACACAAATATACATAAACACTATAGGATATGCATTAGCCTTTAAAAAAACAAACAAGACAGCCCTGCTTCTGTCAGGTCCAACAGCCCTATCTAGCAGGAACAGGACAGGTAGTAGGCAGGTTCTATTTATTTATCAGTTCCTTAAGATAATTGTAAAGCTAAAAAAATCCTAGTTCTGTAAGACAGGGTTATTTCTCCAGTTTTCAGAATCATTAAAGAAAAAGAAACGTTTGTTTTATGGAATTTAACTGCTGTGACTGTGAAGACTGGGGAAGTTACCAGTTACCAGTGCCTTCACTTGTTATTTTCTTGAATAGAAGGAAAGAATGGGGAGAGGTTCTGAAAGAGAAGGAGATGCTGGAGATAAACTCATTTCACAAATACTGACAGAAGCCTGATTTTTTTTTAATTTTTTCTTAGAAATTATTTTACTCAGAATTCTGTGAATAATAGAGTATCAGACTGAGATAATTACAGAACAATTGTTAGTGATTAATAAATGTACTGAATGTACGGAAGTATCTTTTGCAATCTATAATTTCATTAATTTAGATTCCAGCCCTTAACCCTGTGCTTTCAGGAAGATAAGTAAAAATGATCTGCAAGATAGAAATACAGTCATCACCATCGTCATCATCGTCATCATCACCATAATTTTCATTTTTCTTTATAATTTCCCAGGAATGTATGAGGCAAAATCAAAATGTCTAGGGAAATAAAGGCACCGCTGTGCTTTGCATAAATGTATCAGTAGACTGCATGCTTGCTGGTGGAGTGGGTGATGGGGAAGGAAGCCAGAGAGGGAGAGGAGGCAGGGGAGTGACTGTCAGCTTCTAAAAATTAGCTAAAGAATCACACTAGACCTACCCAAGCTCAAAGACATTTTAAAATTACTTCAGACCTTTTTCAGCCTGCATGGTGAGCTGGCACAGCAAAGAATCTCACCTTTAGAATTTAGTGCTTGTTCAGATAAAAATTTAATCTGCCTAAATCAGGTTGTAGAACTAATAGTGAACTAACTCATTTAAGTCCTGGATCTCTGCTTTCTCAAGTGCACTTCATGAAATTTGAATGCAATAGAAATCCCTTCTGCCATCTGAGGTATTTGCAATATGCAGGAGCCATACACCTGTAATTACCACGGAACTGTGGTGTGCTGTGCTGCCAGCATCAAGATATGGGATTTTGAGCTCAGTTTTTATTTTTCCTTAATTAAATCCTACATTTAATTAGTTATCCAGGTTATGCATGTACAAGGAATTATAGACTTTCAGAATTTAAAAAATTATTACCAGATGCCAAGCAGAGGGTTTTTGTATTTATGCTTCACTTCTCTCTAAATCCATTACATGCCTTAGTTTACAGATTTCTCTTTAATGTTTCTCTAAACACTTGTTATACCCTGGAGGCATCAGGATCTAAAGCAGACAGCATTTGGATCAAAGTGGGGAGGACACGTTGTACATCCCTGCCCCAATTCAACTCTTTACCAGTAGGACTGGAACTAAAAAGAGAGCTTTGAGCAGTGCCCTTACTCACTAGCAGTACTGGTCTTACAAATCCAAAGTCCACCTGAACTTACAGCATGAGGGCCACATTTGAGCAGACAGAAGTGGTATTAAGGCCAGCTCAAGTGTGTTGCAATGTAAGGCACAACTCCATTACTTCAGTGAAGGGAGGGATATCAGGAACAGGAGAAACAAGTGTTCTTCAATGCCCCTTACACTCACATTACTTTATATCACCATGTACAGCTCTAGCAGAAATCTGGAGCCCTGAGACAAGGCCAGACTAAGATATGAATGTTCTGGGATGTGGCATTAATTCTGTCTGGAGCCCAAGGAAGCCATGGCAGGGTTATCAACTATTCAGTGCCACTTGGTATCAGAAAACTCCACGCTGTCTACTGGGACCTGACTTTTCCCGTAGTACTCTTCACCTGGTACGTGACGAGAAAACAACCTAAAACAACTTCTATACACGTCCCTAGTACCTGTCCCTCTCCTGTCCCTGCCACACAGTTAGTGTAAGGTCTTAAATTTAAAATGTTCTGAGCTTCAGCTGTGACCTAAAGTGAACAAGGCGAATGCCATTCATGCCTTTCAACACTTGCTGGCTGTTCCCCAAACTCCTATATGTAAAACAAGTTTTGCAGACTTTGAGAACATTCAATTGAGTGCAAATCCCTTCTCCAGTGCTACAGTGCTTATCTTAAGAGAAGGAAGGAGATAACAGCAGTATTTTCTTCTTTTAGAGGCTGACCTGCTGAATGTTGGGGAGGTAAGGCATAGGAAGGTGCCTGGGGTGCTGCCCATATCACTCCACCCTGGATAAATGTGTTTTCAGGGAACTTAAAGGCTGCTACTCTGGAAATTGTCTTAGTTGAGAAACATGTACAACAAAGTTCAGTGAGTTTCTCTTCTCTTTTCTTAGACAGCAAGTAGCCTGCACAACATAAATGGTGATACTGCTAGCAAGTTAAAGGCTGTTGGGAAATTTTTAACCTCCCCTTCCTTTCCAAATGCCTTTTACATCATTAGATGAGTAACCCATATGCTTTATCATTATGATAATCCAATTTCTACTTCTACTGTAGGACATTCATCTCCCTGGCCCACTATATAGCTGCTCATCTTTCTTAATCTGGGCCCTGAAAATTTTAACCAGACTCATCTCACCCTGAGCAGTCAACCAGAGCCCACTGCTTCCCTTCAGGTCTATTCACAAAAGGCACAAGAAAATTTTGCAATCCTGCTTGCAAAAGCAGTTCAGGTTTCCTGCTTGGTTTAACCTGTGCCTTAGTGCAGTAAATCCAAGAGATTCTTAATTATGCTGAGTCACAGACTGTGTTTCTCATTTGTATTTTTAAATGTGCCTTATCCAAAAAGTGATGTTACCAAAGGTAACATGACTGTATTAATTATCTTTTATAAAACTCTATGGAAATGTCTGTTATGCCTGAAAATAGTCCGCCTGCATTTGTTTGAGTGCATCCAGGTTCATGGAAAGATAAGATGTGCAGGATGAAAAATAAATAAATACAAAGCCCCACCTTCCTGATTTTCTTTAGGAAACAATAATACATTTGGGATAATATGACTTGGTTGGGACTGAACCACCTCCACCAGTTTTGAAAACTCTCTCTGGAATTTATCAAATTTATTCTTGTAGTCCTTTCAGGTCTAATATAAATAGGCATGTATTTTTAGAACCAGTTATTGCAAAAAAAGGCACAGAAAGGTTTTCAATTGCACATTAGCAAAATTTTGCTGACTCAGGTAAGAAATTGCTCTCTCTAGGTGGCAAAGGTGACTAATTTTATGAAAAGGTCTGGATTAAAACACACATGTTCTAGATACTTGATCTGTGTAGCTGAATTGCAGAACCTGGATTTGAGAGGGAAGGGAGGACAACAGGTCCCAGGGAAATCATTGAATGAAAGTGTAAAGGTCAAGAACCACCCAGTGAAGGGTGGTACCAAGAAAGAGTCTCCAAAAGGAAGAATTAAAGCACCCAAATCAGGTTTCTGATTTGAACTGGCCTCTAGAGTAACTTGCCTTTCCATGCACTGCAGAAAACCTAAACCAAACCTTAGCTTTTGCAGAAATTCTGATTTGATTTTGGCTGGTAAAGGTATATTACTATTAACAAAGATTCTTTGCTTTTTTTTAGAAATTCTGTTGTATATGTTATTGCAGTCTAGTATCCTTGCTGTGTAATACTACCAAACTAGGTCTCTGATGTTCAAAGACTTGAAAAGATTCTTAAGGAAATTAAGGTTTACAGTGTAATACAAATAATTACAAAATGACTTAGCTTTAGTCATAAATATATTCCTGGTACAGCATTTTATGCCATCCTGTGAGTTTGGTTCCTTGCAATCCCCTAAGGTTATGCTGATAAATTAGCAGCTGACATCTCACTGTTTGGTTATGTCTGAGGGGGAGATACGAAGTTGCAGAATACTTTGTGTTGCAGTAGAAACTGTAGATGCAGACATTTTGCAAAAAGCGTATCAGAAAAAGCACCAGCTCTCACCTCTTTGCCTGCACTCCTGTGGGGTAGTATCGCGAGCAGGAGATCCCATCCCAGGCGCAGTAGGGATCCCGAGCGAGGCAGCAGTCGGCGCAGGCTGTGCCGTACATGTCACACTGGTGGAACTTCACTTGAGCTATGACTGACTCGGATCCCACGTAGAGCTGTTGCTGCAAGAAATACACCACATAGGATTGCTAGAATGTCCACTGAAACTTCTCTTCCCAATGCAGTTATTAATTAATCGTTGCTTGCCGGTTGCGCATCCAACCTGTGACCTGAGGGAGGCAGAGTTACTCTGTAGGAAAATACCTGATTACAGATTAAGCTCTCCTACTGAAGGACAGGGAAACAGAAAGAAGGTAAAATGAACAAGTTTATTTTGTCATTTCCTCGCTTCTGAAGTTTCAGCTTTGTGTTTGAATAGGCAAGGGTTTATATTTCCTTTTCTTCGTCAAGATGTTTTCCAATGCCTCCCTCTTTACACTTGTCTGTCACTTAACTGATCTGCAAAAGTCCCCAGCTTGACATAAAAGATGTTAAAAAAAGAAATTCAGATAGGCAAGGGTTATAAGCAAACTCAAAATGGGACTTTTTAAGTAAATTTAACTCTTGATGTGCCCACTTAGAACATGGTCAGTATTTACATGCACAGTAGTGCTATGATTTGTATAATCCCTCAGTGCACAGGAGATAAATAGATAGATAGATAGATAGATAGATAGATATTTAATTGTTTTCCTGTTGTTGTGCAGTCTTTCCTTACAAATTAACTGATCACTATCTACTTCTTTAATGTTTATTTGCAGAGTTTGGGTGGGGTTCTTTTCAGCATTAACATTGACTGTTTGAATCTTTTAAGTTCACATAGATGTCTTTTTCAAATCAAATGACAGATAAACAATCTTATTCTTCAGATGCTAGCACAATAATTTCAGAAGAAAATACCTTGAATTTACAGGAATTTGAGAAAAAGTCTTGTTGCTGATGAATGTAAATTTTCTGAACACAGAAGTATTCACTGTGCACTGCAATAGAAACTGCTTATGCACAGCTCACTTCCACAGTTTTACCAGTCAGAAAAAAGATTCCTAAGCTGTGCTCATCCTAATGGCCAAATTTAGTCATAATTCCTACTCTTCAACCAAGATTTCAAAATCTGGTATTTGAAAATTACTTAAAGATGGAAAATACTGACACCTCATTTAGTCTATCACAAAATAAAGATTTTAATCCAGGTAGTCCATTCTTGTTTCTTATTATACCTCTCATATCTCTTTAGATCACAGAAATTTAACTTTCAGAGATGCCATGGGAAGAAATTAGGAGAGGCTGTTAACAGCAGTGCTTGAAGAATTTTTCTGGTGAGATAAACCAGACGATAGTAGCAGGAACTCAATCTGCCAACTGGAATGAAGAGAAAACCTAGGATACTTGTTTGAGGGGAATTCTTTGTCTGCAAGCACTGCAGTGTGATTGTCCCAGAAGGCATGAACAACACTTTCAATGAGACATACAAGATGAGATTTTCTCTTTTATCTTTTAGCAGGGGTAAAGACTTCTTTAAGTCTTGGTAAATCACAGGAGGGAAAAGAAGCATCTGATATCTAGCCAACTAAACATCAAAGAACATTCTTTCCCAGTCTCTGCAGATAACTAGCTCAGTCCTGAAATCTGATATTTTATGTACCATGACTTGGTGAAGACTGGTCAGTGTTATAAGGATATGGAGACATAGGTAGCAAGGAGGTCTCCACAGGCTCAGTAACTCCAAGTTCAAAAGAGATCAGTGAAGATGCTTGAGGTACATAATTTTTTTCTCATATACTCAACTAAGTTATATTCCTGCTTTTTTTTTTGGTGCCAACTCTGTCCTTAACACTTATTCCAACATTTAATTGTCCTCAGTATCAAAAAACTGTATCCTAATTCAAGAATAAATTTATCTACATTCAACAAGCTGGTCTTGGCTATTTAATCTGATATTGCTTTGCCGCTGATGTTTAAGAATCCTCATACATGCCATTTACTTCATACAGTAAAATATGTGTATATGACTCTCCTGTTCTCTCTCTGTCTTCTCTTTGATATTTTGAAAAATATTAAGCTACTTTTACTTCTCACAAGAGGTTTTGCTCTTCAGCCACTGGATTGCTTTGGTGTGTTTGTTACAGTTCTCTCCAGATTTTCCAGATATACCTTGAATTAGTAGAGTTAGCAGCCCTCTTGGGAGCTGAAAATAATGGAGGAATGCTACTTCAAATTTTATCCTTTTTACTCTTCCAACACAACCCTTTAACCATGACAATTCATTGAGAGTTAAAGGTAAGGCAAACATCTGAAATGACAGAGAGCCTTTCTCTAAATAATCTCTTAGGTGCAGTGTTAGACAATCTAGTCTCCAGAGCTGCTTTCACAGCCCATGAGGAAAGACTGATGTAGGAAATAATTCAAAATTTTTAAACCCAAATCCTCCTCTGAATTAGCATCACAGAACTTTGACTTTCTGCATTACCTATGGGAAGAATGCAAGTTGATTAGACACCAAGACTAAAATAACCTTTTGAGGCACTCTCACACCTCCTAAAACTGCAGTTTTCATTCTTTGTTATGTGTGTTTCACTGTGTTTATGTGCACCTACATTGCACTGGATGTCTAAAATCACTGTTGGACATGTTTAACATTAAGACATAACTGTCCTCAGATGTTTATAATGGCTCCATGCTGAGACGATACAATGATATGATAAGGATGAGAATCTAACCACAAGAGTAATAAATTGGCTGTTGATTTCAGAAGATACTTGCAGAAACTCAAAAAGGACTCAGATCCAAACAGCCTTATAGGGCAAATGAATATGTGGGAGAGCCAGCAAGGCTCTTTTTGCACTGATATCCCCATGGGGCTGAAGTCTGCCTGCATTTATCAAAAAAGAACTTTTCTGTGAATTGCTGTATCCATCCACCAAGCTAATCTCTAGTATGACAGTAATTTATGAAACAGATTAGTTTTTATCCATTTTTTTTATCCATTGATATGCATGATATTGTGAACTAAGGATATTTAACATTAGAACTGAAAAACATAAATGCATTATAAAGAAACAGAACATATAACCAAGAGTTTGTTACCAAAGGATTACATGTATCCAACCAGATCTCATTATACATGATGTACATCTGCCTATGTATCTATGCATCTACCTCTGCGAAGTTTACAGCTTTATTACATTTGAGTCACAATCATCACATTTCAAACTTGTAAAATACTTACCCTTTTTGAAGAGATTTCCATAGAAATAATAGGAACTGGCATCTAAAAAAACAGGAAATACTTGCTTGGTTAGAAAAAAGAGTATCTTTTTGCTATGGAAATAAATCAGGTAAAATAGGATTGATATTTACTTATTGCATTCAGCTTTGCTAAATACTTTGACTTTCTTTAAGAAAGGTATGAGGAAATTGTGACTTTCAGAAGTATTGTTTTAAAACAGTTTATTTAGAAACAACCAGCCAACACTTAATCCAGGATTATCAGAGCTACAGGAACACTACAATTTCCCTGTCAAACATGACATTAGCTCTTGCCACCACTGAATCTCTTTTGTCCTGCTTGAGAGTGATAAGTGGAGTGTTTTTTATAACAAAACATTCATTGAAGATAAGATAAAAATAGCAGGAATTCCTTCTTTTACCATTGTCCTCACTACCCTCTGCTCAGATTGCTTGGAGCAATACATAGCCCCTCATAGTTCAGTTGAAAAGTAGTTTAATCAAGAAGGGCAAATTCTGTGATTTTCCCCCCAGGCAACAAGTCAATAGTTAAACTGCCTAAATTCAGGTACCAGGTTTAAATGTCTAACTTTAGACATTAGATTTTCCCATTGGTTTGAAGCAGGTTAGCATCCTGCTTGATGTGGCATGATGAGAATGCTCAGTAGGAGAATTTTAAAATATTAGCTTTGTCACGTGCCAAGCACTGGGCTTTAGTCATTGGTTATTTTTAGCAGAATGGAGTTCTGCCTCACTAGGGCCCAGGTTTGCCCACTGCAGAGACAGACTAACTGATTCACTCTTTCTGAGGATTGGGCTTTTTATATTTGGACCTCATTTAAGTTTCCAAGATTGCATTAAAAGTGTATAACTGCACATTTTTATGTGTGCAGTTATACTCTTTTAATTACTTAACTGGATATGAGGGAGAATTAAACAAAATTCAGTAAGTTTCTAATTAAAAGTTGCACTACAATGTCCAAGTACATAAATAGAAAGGCAGCAGTTGTGATTTGCTTCAACATGCTTTGGTACTTGGGCCATTAGAAAAACTTCATTTGAAAATGAAGGTTTCTGTCATAAAATTGCTAGATATTTAGAAAATTTCTTGCACACAGGTATTATGTATTTCACTATCCTCAGACTTTTTTTAGATATTTTAATTCTGCAGAAAATTCAAGACTTGTGTATATACTTTGTATACAGCACAGTTCACCTTGAATACTTGCAGCTCTTCAAGAATCACTTCTTCCATTGATTCTGTCTCTTGATTGTAAATTGTTATGACTTTCAGCACAATACCATTATCTGAATATAAATTTAAAACAAAACAAAAGTAAAGGTTATGATTGGTTGAAACATTTATATGGCCTTCAAATACCTGAAATGACTACTTCAAATTGATAAGGGATTGAAATGTATAAATATGAAAAGATAGTTACATATTGCTTTCACTAATGAGGATTCTTACTCTTAGAAAATGTAATATTTGACAATTTGTCCCCCGCAAATGAGTCAACTTAGACATTTGTAAGAGACATAATTAATTGTATTTTTCAAATACTGGGTCATAACCTCTTGCGAATAGCAAAAGGATCACAGAGAGTGACCATACTTCAGAAAAAGAAATGGGAGTAGGTGGAAGCCTAGTGCATTGAAGCAACAAGTGTAAAGTAGCTTTAATTATAGGACCTAAGTGTTTACACTAGATAGGAAACTACTAATATCCTTAATTGCTGACAGCAGCTCCATTCACCCAGGCAAGAGTACAAAAACCTTCAGAGGTTCATAGTGCACAATTCTCACCCTCCTCTAAGGAAACACTGAGCTGCTGTTGAGCTGAAGGTGTTAGTCAAAGGGAGATGAACCAAAATATAAGATGCACATTCAAAAAGACCAAGGCACATTGGATTTAGATTTATCAATCTCTCTGTCACTGCAACTCTTGCAGGAAATTAAAACACACAAATAACATCTGGTCTTCCACCACTTTGGTTTCTCCTTGCTGGCTATTAATAGGAAAGCCTTGCTGTCCTTAATCTGAAAATCTGTCATCAACAATGGCAAATATCACTTCCTTTCTTCTCTTACTTTCAGTCATCTTTGATTTACACGGGAAATATTAAGCAGAGAGGCACTGGGGAAAATGTTCAGCAAAAGATCAAAAGGCTGAAACAAAAAGAGGAACCATTAAACTGGGGTCATACACCATTTTTCAAAGAGAATATGTAATCAAAGGCAACCATTTTGTAGTAGAACAGTGAAAAAATTTGTATTCCAAGCTCTGATTTTTATAAGTAAGTCTCTCTTCAAATCCTGCTGACAGACATGTAAAAGCTCTGATGTTCAGGCTTTGCCTTTGATGAACCTTTCTAACCTGCACTGCTACCCTAAGGAAATTTTCTCAACTTTAAGATGCTGCTTACTTATGTTACACAACAGGTGTTGGACTGGGATTAAAAAAGATGTATCAACCCTTTCTTAACATTATATTGTCCAAAGAAGCCATGAGTTTTCTGATAGGAGCTTTGCTGGAGTAGTGATTGCAAGTTTCATTTCAGAGTTTCTAAAACCCAAATTCTTTTGCTGGAATTTCATATCACCTGAGATCAGACAGCTTGAGAACACTTGGCAGCTGTTGGGGGCCAATCTTGCACAGGTCTAAAGCACACACTTAAGCCCCTTTGGATTCAACTTTGATGAACATAAGACTTGTGTACAAGAATATCTGATGCAGTCTCAATCAGAAATTCAAGGAGAAAATATAAAGAATGTAGGAGCCACTGTACAATCTGCTGTACAGAAATAAGTGACACATTGTACAGGGTTTTACAGACCACAGTAAGTCCTTTACCCAGACCGTACTGAGGCCATTCAAAACCTTAGAAAACAAAACTAATATAAATAAGACTTTGCTATTCTATGAACATGCTTCTTTTGAATGTTCTCAACACTGAAATGTACTTACCAGAGGAATTTCATTAGTAAAAATAATTCACTGGAACTTCTTTCCTAGACAAAATGGTCAAAAT
The DNA here is from genome assembly GCF_000691975.1 of Corvus brachyrhynchos. Taxonomy (NCBI): domain Eukaryota; kingdom Metazoa; phylum Chordata; class Aves; order Passeriformes; family Corvidae; genus Corvus; species Corvus brachyrhynchos. Next base: position 984,523 of record NW_008235964.1, on the reverse strand, counting down.
GGTTTGTGATACCACTCCTGTTGTTACACTGATTAAATGTGAATGTAAGAATCCTTGGTTGTTTTTTTTTTTTTCCCCAAACAGATTAGATGTAACTTAAGTCTTGTCTAGGTCCAGCATTTCATCTTGTTTTATTATTTTTTTTTTATTATTATTTTTCAAATACCATTAGGGTATTTATTTTTTCTCTGCTTTCTTAGACTTAGTGCAGCTGTATGTTATATTTTGCCTTAATTGTGTTTGTTAGGAAGATGTTTAAAAATTCTTGTTAAACAAGCTCTCTATATTTTAATAAAATGGCACAGAAGAAAGACAAGAAAACTTGGCAGGAAATTCTAACAGTTTTGGGTTTTTTAAAATTGGGCATTTCCTCCTTCCTTGCTTGAGCTGTGTTTTAACCCAAATCTGGAAGCTGGCAGGTTTTTTTTTTTTAATGGTATCAGCTAGACTTGTTGTCTTCAGAACTGAGGAAGAGAAACTGTGGAATAAAGCCAATAACTAGAACTGATATTTTTAGAAATCATGTCACCTTTGTTTCTCTCAGGTCTCCAAGTCTCAGCTCAGCTACATCACTGTGTTCTGAAGTTTAAAAAATAAGGCTGGTTGTCCTGCAATTTTTTTTAATGTTCTTTTTTGAAAAGAAAAGAAATTAAAATGGAATCCTATAGTTGTTTATCTTGCTAGTCTTTAAAGGTATCCCTACAATTACTTTCCTATATAATGTTAGCATCACAATGAAGCACATGTTAGAATGACTAACATCCTCTGTAAGGTGAAGACTGGCACAGGCATGAAAGGAAAAATTGTTAAAAAGGAATGCTGTATTGATTTGCTTCATCCTGGAGAAAAAAACCAACAAAACAACTTACTAAATTGTAAATGTAAAAATTCTTTCTTGTTTTCTGTATTTACCTGTGCCAATGAACAAAACATCATATTGCCCATCTTCAGCTTCCACTCTGTCCACTGCTATTTGTTTAAGATTGTACTTTCCATCTGTTTTAACTAATATTGGTTTCTTATGAACAGGCCTGATGGGCTGATACATCAGTGGATGACTCCTGGCAAAATGGACAGCTTCATCAGGATAGTCTTTAGTGGTAGTGTACAGCCCACCGTTCACCTTGCTGGCACACTGCAAAAACATAGAACACAGATTATCCTGAAGGTTTGCCCAAGAAATTGTCAGAAGAGGGTCTTGTTTTTAGGGATAAAGACAAGTCTACAGAAAACCAAGCACAGAACACCCCAGTGGGAATTGGGACAGTGAACTCTGTACTTTATGCATGTGTGGATTATTAATCATGAGAAGAAAGGAAATGCTGAACAGTGCCTTGACACTGTCATGTTTAGAAAGAAGTTCCTCCCTTTTGGCATACTAAGAGCAGAATAAAGAGTAACACTTCTAGATTTTGACAAAAGCCATAGTGCTTATGTCTTCCCCAAATTCATATTGAAGATGTAATCGGAATGGCCATTGACATAGTGAGAAGAAAAGGGTTTTCTATCCCAGTAGAGAAACAGCCATGCAAAATCAGCAGAACACTAATGCTTGAAATCAATCTCTAGTCTTATTATTTTTTGATTGCAAAATATATTACCATAAGAAACTAAACACACTTAAAAATTATGCCATCAGCAACAGTAATTCTTGATTTTAGGCATTCTAACAGTATTATGTTTGATTCTAATTCCTGACTCTAGATGACAGTATTATATATCACAGTTTAGCTTCAAATACCAATGTTTGCATTGATCAATCTACCAGTTTGCAAAGCAAATAAACTTTATGTCAATGACTGATTAAAAGAGGCTTACTCCTTCAGTCAAATATGCAATTAGAGATAATTTAATGCGTTAAAGAGAGAAGTTAATTTTAGGATGCTTTGTGAGCGAGATAGTGTTTCCCAACTGAACATAGATCCTACATTTCCAATTTGCTTCATGATGTCTAATTGAAACCAGTTATGATCAAGCTGGAAATATCTCAGTAACCATTTACTTTCTGCAAATATTCATAAGACAGTGTGGTTTTAAGAAGCATTTCAAGCAAAGCCACAGTAGCAGCCTTTCTCTATTTAAATTGGATTTTTCGATCAATAAAACGAAATAAAATACTCCTTATGTTTACTGAAAACAGTAATTTTAAACTTGTGGTCAGCTGTAATCAACAATAACAAACTCCTGCACTTGTCAGCTGGGGCAATGTTTGTTTCCACTTTTTGGGCTTAGCTACAGGAAAGTATTTGTTCAGTGTTGACTTGAAAGTAATTGTCTAATCAACCTAGTGATGGAATTTCACCAGCTGTTTGCAATAAAGAGACAGAGCTGGAGCATGAAGACAGGCTAAGCCTGTGCTTCCCATGCACTGCACTGCATATCAAGTGTATAGGCATTGCCAGGTTCCCTTTGCAAAGTTCTGGTCCTGGAGAGATTTAATAAAAATAATCATTCACAGGCTTTTCATTTTAATTAAATAAAATCAAGTAGTCTAGAAAGAAAACAGTAGAGGCAGCTGTCTCTGAAGTCTATCAACACCACTTTTGATGTAGCTGATGTCATTTCCAGAAGCAAAACAGCCTAAATGAACTAAAAGAACCAGCAGAGATTATGGCAGAGGATTGTGGAGTCTGTCAGAACCTGTGTGACTCTTAACAGTGGCTTTCTGTTTATTTAGCTTTAAGCTCTACTCTCATTCCTTATAGACTTATTCTTTACTCATTCAATACCTAACATCAATGAGTGCTGATTCTCAGAGATGCCCATTAGGTTATTTTTGGCCTCTTGTCAGTGTCACTCCTGTAATGGGAAAGGTAGTGGGATTTAGTTTACCAACATGCTGCACATTCTTTGGAGTGTGAAACCTAACACTTGGCTGCAGCCCGCTACACAATTTTTCTTCATGCTACTGAATAAACATTGAAAAGACCTCTAAACTCTGCCCTAAATGAGTAGCTAAAAATGAATCAGTTAATGTTCTGTTAGCTGGCAGAGCCATTTACTTCAGCCTCTGATGAGCTCTGCAACATATAAAGAAAACCACGGTTAAATCTATTAGCACCCAGGAGAGAACTGCTTCCTCAGCTAATTTTCCCCTGATATTGGGAAATTACTTGCACTCTTCTGCTCCTTTTTCAGTTCCTATGCCTTGCTTTTTTGGGGAGGTGACACTCTAGTCTGACCCAAACGTGGCCAAGGAAGAGAAGCATTGAAAGCAAGTGGAACTTAGGGCAGCCTCTCTAAAAATCATTGCCAACCTTGCCGAAGTGCTGGTGCTGTGCTCTCTCCTTCTTGCCAAAAAGAAACCATTTAATCTTCAGTGCTAGGAGATATCAATGTAATAACTGCAGTCATTAATACTGAATTCATGCCTGTGTTTAATGCTAGTCCAAATAACATATGTGAGGTGTTCTACTGCCTGGAAAAAAATGAATACCACTTAAAGAACTTGGATTGTACCACCTTTGCAAAATATAAAGCCATTCTGCAATCCATGCATGGTACTGTCTCATTATTTGGTAAAAGTGCAAAACCCATACATTTGATATACAAAATATCAAATATGAAACTAACAATTCCTTTGAATTCAACCATTTTTCCCAAAATGCTATAATTTATTTACCTGTCTTTCTATCCTGACTCAATACTAATGACTTCAATTGGTGTCAAACAAACAAAAAAGTATTTGGTATTGATGTCAGTAGTGCTACAGGGGTACTTCATTGGCCAAGATGTTCAAATCATATCCATAATGTTTAAATCCTAGATAATCTCTTTTTTTGAACAATTCCTTCTACATTTTGACTTACATCTGTAACCCCAAGAGAAGTAGAGAAAAATATTAATCTTAAATGATTAATTTTAAATGAGAAAGGACATTCATTTGAAATCATACTACAAGGAGAAAAACTTCAATGGAATGGAGTAGATAAGATAACACACCTCTCATTCCTGAGATCTGGTGATAAATGAATTGTATGCAATGCTTATTTCTGGAAATGATTGTTTTTAGTATAAAGGGGAATACTGATTCAATTATCAAAGGGAAAACAGCACTGAAAGGAACATCCAGCAACTGTTTATTCCACCTTTAATATCAAGGGAGTGAGCCCCTAGCCTGAGAGGAGATTAAGAGGTGAAGTGTGGAAACTTCGGCGGGGGGGGGGGGGGGGAGTTGACCAACGCACAGGAC
>NW_008235964.1:916190-980214 GCF_000691975.1 Corvus brachyrhynchos | reverse complement strand
GGGGTGTGGTGCGCGGGGGGGGGGGGGGGGGTGGATTTAGACAAGCAGCTGTTAGAAATGTCTTTGCTCAGAGTTAGAAATCTCCCCAATGACAAGGGATAGACCTTCATGAGTGTAAACAAAAGCAGCTTTGCAGCACATGACAATTGCCATGGGTGGGTAGGTAGTTGTAATCCCAAAAAATAGGGCAAAAAAGAATTCCTGGATGTTTTACTTCCCTGAGTTAGCCTGGCATTGCCTGCCTCCTTCTGGAAGCCCTGGCTGTGCCTGTTCTGTGAGATGGTGACAGGCCCTGCAATGCAAAGAGCACCTTCAACCTGCACCAGCAGGTGCGCTCCTCACCCCTTGAGTGGGGATGTGAGAGCCCTGGCACAGAAACTGCAGAAACACCTAAAGAGACACTGAAATGGGAAAACGGCTTGAGGTGAAGATTACTTGTGATGTCCTTGAGAAAACAACATAAGAATTAGGAATCCCTTGTAGAAGTTAATTACTTGTTACTTAGATCATGAATTTGTGATTTCCTCCAGAAATCTAAGTACCAGACAGGAACAACTCTCTACATGACAGCACCTCTGTAGTTGCTGAATGCTCACTACACTAATTCCCATCTAATTGCATTTCCAAAATATTTCTTGTTTCTTTCCTTCCATTAATCATCATTGAAAAATAATTATTTTTATAAAGAAACTTGTGTGAAAATTAATAAAAAGTGTGAATGATTTTTCTGAGTTTGGTTTTTTACAGTGTTGTTTTAATATTTTTATATTCTTTGTAAAGGGTACAGAACAAGAATGTTGATAAGCTCAGGAACCTGACTGAAGGGTAGTAAAATCTTACTCTGTGATGTCTGAAAGTAAATCAGTGAATTGTGAGGGTACCAGACCATTGCTTCCAGAAAGAACCAATCTTGAGCAAAGGGCTTTGAATGATGGAAAATTCGCTCCTTGTCTACAAATGCATTTATTCTGATTAGTTACTTTTATTAAAATATGTCTCATTTCTAACCTGTGCATTGATCTAAATTACAGAAGTATTTAAATTTGATCCTTTTGGAAAATGAGGTGGAAAAAAGGAATGAGAATCACCTGACATAAAAATAGTGGATTCTCTTTTGTTTTGTTTTGTTTTTTTCTCTTCTTTTCTTCTTTTACACTTGTTAAATGTCCCAGTTTCACCACACAAAAGAAAGAAAGTGAGGCTCCTTCACAGGTAATGCACTTACTGTTTCTGAATACAGCATCTGACCCACCTTCTAGAGCTGCCTCTTTCTATCCCTTTTGCCTGGGGTCCTAATTTTGGGACCTTAGAACCCTTACACAAAGTTGATAAAATCATGTCCCAACAGGATTTTGAAAAATTGTATATACTTGATCCCACTATTTTCCTCTGGAAAATGTATGGTTCTAGTACTTGATTAAACCTATTGCTGAGCCACTCCACACTTCTCCAGGAGTAGCTGGAGTATGTAGATATTCAAAGGACTATATCCTGCACTGTGAAGTCGGGAAGATTTTGCATTAGCAGCAGTCTGCTTTTTCTTTCCAAAGTCTTTTACATAGCAAAGCAGTGGAAAATAGATTGTACTTACTGAACCAGGTCTAGGATAAGGTACTTTTCTTTCATAGAGAGCCCAGTGGTATTCAGGTCCTTCTTTATGAGCATATGGTCCATTGAAAGCTGCTCGGACGCTTGCCATGTGGTAAACACATATAGCATATCCTCTAAATATATTGCTATGAAGTAAAATTTAAAGACATTATTAACAGTATGTCACATTCTGTCCATATAATACTGGAATTATAATGTAATTAAAACCAAGTCACATTTCAAGAGTATTCAGGGAGAAAACACTGCTTATTCGTTCCTATATGCTTTTCTTCTAAATACTGCATCCAATGTTCTTTAAAAGTCTTTAATGTGTTTATATTCATAAAATTTCTCCAAGGAAGCTCTGTGTTGTTATGCCAAAATCTGATAATGGTGTACACAAACTCTAAATTACTTGTTTAGAAACACAGAGGAAGCACAACAGTCTGAACTCAGATCCTGTATGTCTTTGATTAGTGACCTAAATAGTTAATCATTTTTCTCCTCCAAAATTTTTCCTACTGTTTTTGCTTGGAAAGATGGGAACCAACCAATGCTGACTAAAGTGAACAATCCTAAAATGAGTCCTTTTTGTATTGAGTGGGAATGTTAGTTGGTATTATTAGTTAGAACAGATCACTTTATGTAGAACAATCCAGATAAAAGTTTCTATTTTATTTTTACATTTTATTCTAATATTTTTTTTATTTTGTTCCATAAAAGAATTTGTTTTTTTAATTTTTTTTAAAGAAGGATCAATGTTCTCTACAAAGAAATTATTTCTGAAGACTGCAGAAGTTGATCCAGATAATTTTAATTAGGTGCCCACCTTTCTCTGCTGGCATCGAGAGCCAGTAGGAAATGTCAGGTGTCTGCAATCCTAGAGGAGCAGATCTGCCTTCTGTTACTAATAAAAATAATAAATCAGGAGAAAATGGCAAAAGCACAGGTGCTCTTTTCTAGCAGTTACATCCTAAACTAAGCTGAGAGTACTGTGTGCTTGCACTCGAACTAGGCTGCAGTGGAAAAGGAAAAGGAGGCCACCAGCAACAACGCATCTGGTACTTTAGGCTTCACTAAGAAATCAGTAGGAATTTAAGCTGCTATCTACTTAACCTTGAATTACAGTGGAGCTCTTGAAGGAAGACAGGTGGCTCTGAGATGCTGTTCTTACAAGCATGCAGGAGTGCATATACTTTGACACAAGAAATTGTCAAGCTGAGAAACATTTAATTAATTTGTGATCCAGATATGCTGAATCACAGAATGACACTTCAGGCCCCTGAGTGTTATGGAGAAGTTTTTACATTAGCAAGGAAGCCCACTGTGAATAGAGAACTGAGATTCAACTGTTTACTATATATTTGCTAAGGGATAGGTATCATCCAGCTTCTATCTTTTTAATAGACTGTTCAAACATTCCTCTATGGCTGCTATTATTTCTTCTAGTTGTTTACCTTGTAGTGTTGAAGAGGCCAAATATCACTGGATTTTTGTTATCACGAGTTTGCAGCAAAAACACATCCTCTGTAAAATTTAAATGCCATGTTATTGTTAAAAAACTACTTTTCTCAGCCCCCCCAAAAGAAAATTCATTGGTTGTTAAAAGCATAATCATATTTGACTCATTTATTCTATTTAATTTTATGCAGATTTTAAAACAATCTTTAAAAATAATGCAATGCATAAAGGAGTAATTGGTGATCGTGAACTCCATATATATTCCAACTTCATATACATTGGAAACAATGCTAACCACCATTCCCTGATAATGAATACAAGTGCAATATTTGGCTGTAAAATGTGTTATCATGAAGTTAGATGTTTTTTCCATGGTTTCAAGTTTGTTACCATCTAGGATATTTACCTAATTCATCAAAATGTGTATCAATTCCGTTTCTCCCAGGCACAGAACAAACTAGCCTGGTTTTGAGGAAAGTGGTCCATTTATTGACGAGCATTCGCTGGCCTCCCATGTCATTCTGTTCAGAGAGAAACAAATGCCCATGGTAATTTGAATGAGTAAGTCTGGAAGCACAAACTTCTCTGATGAATTAGCTGCTCATTGTATCCTCTAATGTCAAAAGCATCCATTTTCAAACCATATGTCTATTACTAGTATTATTTCTCTGGAGTCAGTTTTCAAGTAGGATTGCGCTGATCAAGTCCAGGTCTCATTAAGATCTGTGGTTTCATAAGAATTTTTTAATTCTGTGCCATATCCCTGGATAGTTTTAGCTATACAGCTGTTGTAAAGCTTTTTTTTATTGGTCATTTTTGCAAACTAGATATACTGAGTATGTTACTGAACTTTAGCTTTGCTTTAAGAGCTCAGTGCAGCTTTAATTCAATGCATTTGGAAACTGAAGCCCTGAATCTATCTATAGAGCTGGTGCAGATGGGGCAAGTCTGAGGTAATTATTTACATGGTTTTCTAACAAATTCTCAACAACTTTAGACAACACCTGCCTCACTATGGCTGTCTCACCTTTTTCTTGCTCTTGCAACAGTTGTGACTTTCAAGAAAAGGGAACATTTAGTACTACTTAGCAATCAGGTTTTGTAACCTTTAGGTAACATTCTCGATCTGTGGCCTTATATTCAAGACCCGTGTAACTGGCTGTTGAAGGCTCTGCAATAGGCTTGCAAAACTCATCTCACAAACAGATCTGTTTTCCTCAGAAAAGTAGAACTATGAGGAGTAGATGACTCTGTGTTGCAAAACCTGTTACAGCTCAGATGAAAATGTGAAAGCCGGGGGAAAAAAGCCAGTCCTTGAATCACCAGCTAGATTTTTTTTGTATTCACTAAATCAAATCTGAATTCTGACATACAGCTGTGAAGTTAATGGCCAGATACATTTTGGAGAAGTGGAAGAGAAAGGTCAGTGGGATTTTGTTTTAACCCATGGCTAGAGATAAGACTTCCAGGTGGATATATTGCAGATTAGAGGGAACTATTAAAATAATCTATTCAGGCATATATTCAGAACATAAGCCAAAGAATTTCAGTTTGGATCTTGATGCAGGCTGGAATCCAGAAAGCCAAGTGGCTTTGTGAACATTAATGTCTGAGGCTGCATATTGGGAGTTTGCATACATCAGATGTTTTTAAGTTATACATGAATACCCAAGAAAGTTTAAGGAGCAGTATTCTGGTGAGCATATGTGATGAATACCACACATCCAGGTGACAGAAAATAATTAACTTGTATCTTGCTCTTTGCCCAATAGTTTTAGGAAGGTATCCCCTACATTGGGGGGAGGGGAGGGGGGGTATACAGGGGGAATACAAACTTTTTTTTAAACAAAATCAGATCTTGAGAAAGAACTTTCTCTTTCCTTCCTTTAATCAGGCAGATGAAGTCCCAGTGGGAATGGGAGAGTTCCTCTTGTCAGCCTTACAGTAATTGATTACTAGAAAAGGAATGCACCCAAAATTCATCAGTGTTTAGAGAGCACCAATATGGGCAGCTGGGAGATCATATGTTAACAGTGCTCCTTGCCAGCAACTGCCTGAGATCTCATTCCTCTGTGTGGGGCAGGGAGCCAAAAAGAGATGAGATCAACACACCAGGAGGATGGCGTGAGTGGGAAATGGATAACTGAACAGAGCAGTAGAGGGAAGCAAAGCCTTTCCTCATGATTTTTCTGGTCCTTCCCGTAAAACTTCAGTCTGTCTGTGAAAATAATTTGCTGGACAATTCATCATTTGTTCTAGTTTCTTATCTGCACAATCAGAGAAAGGATCTTACCGCACATACACGTCCCACTCTGGTATATATGGCGTGAGTGCTTGTCTCAGCTTCTAAAGCTTTTTCAGTAAAGAAGAAATATACTTTGTTATCATCGTGGTCTTCATTGTCAGGAATCATGTATGAGCCAACGAATTTTGGTTCTTTAAAAAAAACCAAAAATTATTTGAGTCCAGTTATTAAAATACTGTCTTATTTTTTCAAGCCTTAAAATCAGCTGATAGAAACTAAAAAATAAAACAAGAGGTAAGGGGTCTGTGAGTCAGAGAGCTACCAAAGCACAACTGAGTTGATAGAAATAGTAAAAAACATTTTTTTATTTGGTGGGTATCTATAGAACATGTGGAATACATTAATGTTGAAGTATTTTTATACCTCCAATTGACAAATTAATATTCCTTTGTATTTTTGCAAAAGATTATTTTCCAGTCCCATTCTCTGTGTTTTATATACTTTAATTTGAATTAGGCTAAAACTCAACACTAATATTTGCATAGCAATCTCCAATCCCGTGCAAACCAGAAATTGTCCAGTCATCTGAAACACCTCTGGTTTTAGCTCCTTGTCCTTCTCATACCTTTCAGCAGGCGCTCATTGTCAGGCTCAGTGCGAAGATGGGCCATGCGGTTCATGGAGCGAAACAGAGCAGCATCTCTTCCCCAGTAGTCGCTGTAGAGACCAGTAAAAAGTTCACCACCTGCAGACCAGACATTAAAAAAAAACCCAAAATGAAACAACTTGGTAATACTCTATAATTAATTTCATTGCACGTGATAGGAACTTCATTGTAAATATGTGTCCTTAGTATTTGCTCAAAGGGAGAAGGTGAGTCAGTAGTTTAATACAGTCTGAAGTGCACTTGGATGTCGTTCCTACCAGCAGTCCAGAATTTGCAACTGGAGCAGCGTGAGGACAAGAATTTTAAATTTCATGCATAGTGGTCTCATTTTCAAAACTGTCTTGACAAGACAGATTCACACATGGAACATGAAGGTGTTACATTAACATCTATCCACATCTGCCACAATAACATCTGACACATTGGGCACCTCAGTTCAAAGATCTCACTGTGGTCCAGTTAGTGCCTGGCTCTGGGGACAATGTGATGGTACCCAAATCTTCACCAGTGCTAAGACCCTTACCAGTGATTGGCTGCTGAAAAGTTCCAGATGTGCCCTGGTTTTGCTAATGAGAAGCACCAAATTTCCTGGTTCTAGAACTGGAAGGGACATGGTGGGTTTATGAGGAGCTAGATATAACAGGAGCAAGAAAATCATATGAAAATGCAGCAACAGTTTTCAGACAACGCAGTGCTAAGGATAAGAATGCTGTTAGCTGCACCGATCTACTGATTTGGGCTACACTACATGGTTACAGCTCAAAGCTAAACCATAACTGAATCCATAGACTGGAACTCAAACACAGGAGCCTTTCCTGAGCATAATTATGAAATTTAGCTTTGTGGAAAACATGGCTGAAAAGAGAGTCGTACTGAACACACTGGAGGGCTGGATGCAGTTATCTCCCCTGGAGAGACAAGAAGCAGTACCTGCTACCTTAGAAATTATTGCTTTAAACAAGCACAAGTTTTATTAGGCTGAGGGGGTTTTCCAGTCAGCCTACTGGAATTGTTTCACTTCACCTGGAATAACTGCAGTTTGGGAATAAATTTCTGGCTGAGGGGATTCCATGTTCAGTGGACAGAAAAAAAGGGACTTTTTTCCTCTGGTCCATCAATAACTTGTTTTCATAGCATTGAAATATTTACCAGCATAGGGACAGAACCTGAGATTTCATCCATCCTCCACAACTGGTGATGAATATTTCTTGAAAAATTTATGGAAACATAAAATGGGTCTCATTTTCAAAGGATTTAGATGGTATTCACAAATTAAACAAGCATCAGAAAAATTAGAAATAATACACTGATTAACAGACACTGTTGAAAAGTCAGTATGTATATTGGTACAATTTAATATGTTCAAAAATCCAGTCTATCTCTGACCCATCTAAAATTGTGATATTGGATAGATTTTACCTTGGTAAAATTCCATCAATAATTCTACCTTTCCATTTTGTATGGACACTATTCCCTTAACTGATCAAGTATTAACAATAATTTATTTCATATCATTGTGGACTTAGGCCCAATTTGAGAAGCAGGCAGCTGTTGTCACTAGGTGGCATCCTTATGCTAGAAAATAGCACAGAAGGAATTAAACTGCACAAGGAGAGGGAGATAAATTATTTCCAGTTAAAGGCTAATCTGAGTGGAGGCTTCAGTGACACATCTTCCTGCTGCTTAATCAAAATAAACATGACTGATACATCCAAATAACGTTTGCTGGCATTCAAAAAAGATTATAGCAGAAAGCAAGAATTTTGTCTGTAGGTGTCCCTCAAAGTGTGAATTTTGTTTCTTTTAAGAGAGACATATGAATTGAATGGTGGCATAATTATGAATGATATTCTGAAAAGTTAATAGTTTGGCAGCTGGGACTGGTTCAGACACCTCAGCTGAGCTGGAGCTGAGAATAGTTTTGCCTTAGGCTTCATCATATACAGAATGGATATTGCCCTGGAAGTACCTGGTTGTGATTTAGAGTAAAATATTAGTAAATGAAGTAAAAATTAAATTTAAATTTTAGCATCTGTAGAAGTTAAGGTTGCCCAAAACTAATATAGAACTTTATTTTTTAAACAGCACAGAGCAGCTTAAACTGTAGAATTTGCCAGTGTCTTTACAATGTTCCAAACAATCTTCACAACCCTAATTAATGAGTTATGTTAGTCATATATTCCCCTTTGGGAATTCTGTTGGAAAAATTCATCAGATTGGCTGGTATTCTTTTTAGTTTTGGTGATGTGTAATGCAAAATGGGATATTTTATCTTTTCAACACTATAATGAATCTTGGAAAATGCATCAGTGCAGGGTAAATGATTCATCGCATATTACCAGTGATCAGGACTGACATCTGTAAGTCCAGATGTTCAGAAGTTTGGATATGGAGTCTATTCCTTTTGTTTGACATAGGTATAAAATGGTGGTTTAAATAACTAACCTGCTGGTATGGCATTCTACCATATACTGAAGAAGTTATCACTAATTGTACCTCTGAGATCCTGAGGGGAGAAAATGGAAGTTCCAGCCCTGGATGGATATTGTTCCATGAAAAATATTTTACAGATACATAAATTAAATCTGATTTTTACCCTGAACCATTAGTAAACTAAATATAAGTATCCTGTGTGAACAGACAGGTCACTTCACCTAAGAACAGCGAAGGGACAGTACTAACAAGTGTGACTGTCAAGTATCTCAGCACGAAAACATTCAACATGATTCTGATATACTTTGCACTTGTGACTCTAAGAGGATCTTCTCTTGTCCTTTCCAATAGTCTTCTGTTTAAATGCAAGTTACAAATTTTGAACACTGCTAGGTTTTTACAGGTGCTGGCCAATTCCAGATTTAGAGATAATCTAAGGTTGAGGCTTGAAGAATTCTGGAAATATTTCTACTTTTTTCCTCCCTTGAAAAGCTACTATCACATATTGATTCACTCCTGTCTTGGCTGCAGGGTTTTATACTGCTGCACATCACACTGATTAACCTCTACTCAGTGAAAATCAGCTGAGAACTTCAGAGACCTTCACTGCTCCTCCCCTCTTCCAGTCTAACCTCAGCTTCACGTTAAATTGCTAAAATTTAAGTTTGGTTAATCAGGTTAACAGCCTGGTTAATCATGTTCTAAAAACAATAAAAAGTTTCTTCTTTCTTTATTTAAGCAAACAAAAAACTCCCATGGACCTCAAAGACCAGTTTTAGCTCAAGTGATACGCACATACTTTTAGCTAGCATTCTTTTCAAGCGAACAAATACATCAAAATTCAACTGTGACCATTTAAAAATTCCTTTACTTTTGTCCTTTATTCAAAGCCAAATATTCACAAATTAAAATACAAACTTTTTCTTCTAAACCCTTCAAAATTCCTAGGTGACAACCCCAAAGCAAAAGAGATTGAAGCATTTAAATTAAATTACTCATACAAAAGATTTCTATTAATAGGCTGCTACCACCTTAAAGGTGGCATGTTTTGTGTACCTGCTTCAAATTGGAAGGTAATTCAAACACAAGCTATTATTCATCAGTAGGCTTTTTTTTTGTGTAAAATGGAAAATTTATGTTATGAATAGAGGATTACAACATAATGAGTAGAACATAAGCTGCACCTTTCATGCATTTCTTTGACTGTCAGTCAGTTATTACTCACATGACAACTAAAATCAAAAGACTAATTCACATTTTAGCAAATGATACTTTTGGCAGTATGAAAACAGCAAATTAAAAAAGCGCCCAACCTATTGTTTAACTGTAAACTAATACCTCCGTATATTTGTATTTTCTGTCTGTCACTCAAGTATTTTGTCTTTTGTTTTGAGACAAAATGTATTTTTGTCTAGAGTAAAAGAAAATACACAAATACCTAACTTTTAAAACCGTAAAAGCAGAAAATATTTTTTTAATGGATTCCCTGGATATTCACCTATTCAGATGTAGTTTAGGTTTTTCACCACTTCTGCTATATTGCAGGTAAAAATATATGGACATAAACTAATTTCTCATCTTTCAAGAGCTAGTGTGGTCTAAGTTAATCAGTGTGCAAAATCTGGTATCAAAAATAGTTTTGGCTATTGAAAGCAGATGGAGGAGTTCATTAGGAATAAAAGCCCAAAAGTTTTATATACCATTGAGCTCAACATAAACATTTTATTCAGCCTGTCTTCCATCCAACTTCCATTCTGTTTCCTGATGCTGGCAGTAAATTAATTGATTGTTCATATATTGAGGAATTCATCAAAAGCTACTTCACCAGTGGGTCAGATAACCTACAATAATGCTTACAACAGCACAGATATTTCATTTTCAAGCCAAGTCACGAACTGTTGTTTTCTTGAAGTGGGTATTTTAACTCTTGTGTTGAAATACATAAAGAGATGCAGAACAAGAGATTATCTTTCTTCCTAAATTAATCCAGCTAAATCTGGTCCTAATTAGTTATGGTGCAAATGATCTTTCAAGATCAAGATTTTAAAAGCTTTTAAATCTTTATGAGAGGTATGTAAAGTTTTCTTGTTCGCCTAACCCTTTCTGTTAGTCAATGGTGATGCTCGTGTAGGCGCTGTGTTAATGTGAGGGGCAGAGGTGGGAGCAGGTTTTGAATGGTTTCCTCAGGAGGGAGAAGGTGCTGGGGTGTGCTTTGCTAACAGGTTTGCATTAAACCTTTTCAAGGACATGCACATTGGTTGAACCTGTGCCACAGAGTGGAGACAACTCTGGGGTGCAGCCTCCAAGATCATGCTGACTTCATACCAGGAGCAGATTTCACTTTCTAAGAAAACTGAAGTGCATGAAGAAGAATTAAACTTCCAAGCATTGGAGGAAGGACTGGAAGACCAGTCCTGGAGGGTGCATGGTGTAGTTATCATCTCCTGTCACGGGGTAATGGCCATCATGAGCTGAACTCAGTGCTTGTCTGAATAAAGGAGCATCCCTTCCTTCTCAGTGCATTTGGCATTACAAGTCTGTCTCATTCTCAAATGTCAATTAAAAGATTATTATTCACTGTGATTGCATCTAGGTCTTCTAACCTTTTCAACTGGCTACCTGCAGAGATAAAGGACATACATCTTGGAGTCTAAAGTGCAGCATTTTATTCTGTGAACTCTGTGTCTCTGGTTAGTAGAAATTGGTAGAATAAAAAAGAATACATGGAAATTCAAATTTGCTGATGATATTCTTCCTAAGTGCTGGAAGTGTTTCAAGTCCATTAGTTACAAATACGAAAAAATAAATAAAATAATAAAGTCTTTGAAGAATTTTGTTATGCTTTTAAAATATCACTGCACGATAACTTGAAATTATAGAATTTCCTAATGGATGGCTAGAAAAATGGCCTCTAAATACTTTGCTGGTTTTGATGAAGGGGTGAAAGTTAGTCTGTCTTTTGGTGTATCAGTGATCTGATAAAAAAATTATTTTCTCCTGTTAATCTTGCTACATTACAGAATTTTTAGCTTTGTCAGAATGATTTTATAAGTGTTTGTCAGTGGACCTCCAAGAATCTAATCTCCCTTTATCAGGGAAAGGCTTATTTAATTGTTTTCTCCTTCAGATAAAAATATGAGGATCCATAGGACCTCCCATAATTCAGGCAAACTCTTAAAGCTCAGTGGGACAATCTGGCTTCCATTTAAGCAAATAAAATTCACATTGATCTCACAGTAGGAACATGATCAGGTTAATTTATTTACTTAGTTCTATCTGAGGAAAGGTTGAGAAGGACTTCAAGATTAGACCATGAGGTTTCAGGCCTACAGCAATTCCATGAGTCTTTGTTCCCAAGCTAAGCTGAGACTGGAATTTGTCAAAAAGTGTAGAAACAATTTAGAAATAAGGGTTGAATAAAAGCGTGACAATCTGTGCTTCATGGACTTTGGAAGGTCAGGCAAAATATAGTGTGTTTTTCTGATCCTTCTATGACTTCTTAACCCACTAACTCTTAAGAATTTAAGCTCTTATTTACTTTCTTTTTTTAATGACAATGAAGAATATTTTGATGAATTGCTGCAATGGGAAAGATTTTACATTTACATTTACATTTTACATTACTGCTGAAGATTCTTCTTGTAATTAATTTCTTAATGTAAGGGAACAAATAAACATAGCATGTAAAAATACATCTGTCACTCATGAGCAATAGTTCATCACCACCATGGATGAGCCGTACCATTGTAGTTAATCACCAGAGAATTTATCTCCCAGACTGGAAGATGCAGAGACAAATGTAAACATCAAAAGGGCCCTAAAATCCTCTTTTTTAATCCCTGAAAAATATAAAAATTATTTAATCTTTAGCCTCTTTTCTCTAGCTCTTTCTCTTAATGGATAGTCCTTTTGAATGCTTGGGTTTTGTTTATGTTTTCTAAACCCAGAAATCATTGCTACTCCCTAACTCCATCTAGCTTTTACCCTTTACCTGCTGTTCCAGGCTATTTTTAGTCAATGTACACTTAGTCAATAGTGCCAAGACTGTCTTTGCTTCATCTCACAAAATGTTTTAAGCAAACATATTTGAGTAAAACCCATATGGTTTGCTATATCACAGCTTCGAAGATCCCAGTCCTATAGTGATACACTTCCCAGCAAGGCACAGAAGAGCACTCTCAGTACAGCTTCCTGGCACTGCAGGACTGACTGAATTGTACTTTTATATCTTTTGAGTATAAGATCAACTTTTCTAACATAGAATCACCAGTTTGTGATAGTTTTGTTAGAAGACAGCATTAAAAAAAAAAAAAAATCTTAAAAATGGTAATTTATATGAACAATAAAGCTTGATATAAATACACTTAAATTCACTTTTTTACAGGGTGCTTGTTGCTCAGATTCATCTCAGTAGATGAAAACAAAAGTGTTGCAAATGACTAAACCAGACAGGCTTCTTTGCTTTTAAGGAAAGCAGGAAATGATTATTTCCATAATTACACAACAATCTATTACCTTCAGGATGGCACATGTCATTCAACATTTCACTTCAGTGAGACACCCTTGCTGTAGTTAATGCTGCCTGGAATGTAATATTAATATGGGCAGCACCATGAGGATTAAGTCTGACATGTGGAAGGTTGCAACGGAAGGCTGACAACACTTTGGTGTGCTGAAGAAAGAGACTCAGAATGACAGATTGACAGGACTGTGAAGCTTGTCACATAAAGATCATTACCAATTAAGATGGAGGTGAAGGAAGAACTGGGGTCAAAAGGGCACCTGCCTCGTCCTCTCTCAAATTTGTGCGATTCCAGTTGAAACAGATGATCCTTAAAAAAAATGACAGAAAACACCATAAACCCTACAGGCAAAGAAACAGTCCTCAGAGACAAGCTTTAACTTTGTTATACCTTTGTGAAGGATTGACTTCATTAGGGAGAAAACACAATTATGGTTGCTCACTGATGTACTGGCAAAAATTCTCTGGGTTTCTACAAATCACCTTTGTGTGTTCACTGCCCAAAAAGAATCAGAAAGATATGCACTAAAATTGCATTTATTTCATTTCTGTGGGAGTAGGGAGGGAAGATTCCTCTATCTCTTCTCCAGATTATCTAAACATTAAATAGATATCTCACCATGGAATGTGTTTTCCCCCTTTAAACAATTTTTTTTTCCCAGTAGTTGTTAAATATATCATACTGTGTTATCTTCTCTTCATAGCTTTGAGATGTTTATATATCTTCTTCATAGAAGTATGTTTAGGAATGAATCCCCAGTTATGGTTTTCAGAGCAGATGTGATTTCTTCAGTGGATTTAACAGAATATCAGTATAAAAAAATATTGGCAACTTGGTTTAATTTGTCTGTATAAGGCTGTAAAGACTGAGAAAGAATTTACAATTTAAATTTTCATTTGTAATGGTAGGTTTGTCTCAGCTTTCACAGAAAAGCCCATTAATGTCTGATTAAAATATCAAGTGAGAGCACAATATTTTTAATTTAGATATTAACAGCATGCCACAGAACACAGAGATGGGGAGAAAAAAGGGCAAATACAGAGAAAGCGATGAAAGCTTGATAAGAAATATGCCACACAGCCATCAAGACTAGCAAATATTTTGATAATTTAGTAGTTTAAGCTCTGTGTAAAGTTTTACTCTAAAGTCCACTGAAATGTGGATTGGATAAATGTAACCTACTTGTTCATTAAACTAAATCTCAGGTCCACATTGCTAATATATGAGACAAATATTTTGTGAGGCATAAAATTACATGCAACAGGAAGCCAGATCTCCCAGAGTTTTTAGAAGTACTTGCCTCAGTCTCTCCCTTACATAACACATTATCAAAAAGGTCCAACAGACTTTTTAGTCATAAAAATCAGGTTTCATTAGACTGGACTTTTCAGGAATTTATTAGAATAACTTGGTACTGGCACAGAAAAAAGCTCTATAATCTACAACCTACAAATCTTCTCAAGCAAGTACAATTGCCCTAAAAGCTAAATGAATTTTCTCTTCAGGTGACTTCAAGACAATTACGCTCTCCTGAAAAAAGAAACATAAAAAGACAAGGAGCAAAGAAGCAGAAGGTGAAAAACTGGAAAGACAATAATAATAATAAAATAATAGCTTAAAAGGACAGAAAAAAAAAATATATATAAGGAAAGTGGAAAGTAGTAGAGCTCTTAGTTCCAACTAATTGATGAATAATTGAATCTTTCTGTGCATTTAATTTAAAACAGTTAACCTT
Organism: Corvus brachyrhynchos; assembly: GCF_000691975.1. NCBI lineage: Eukaryota > Metazoa > Chordata > Aves > Passeriformes > Corvidae > Corvus > Corvus brachyrhynchos. Next base: position 965,560 of record NW_008235964.1, on the reverse strand, counting down.
GAATTTGTCACAAGGCCCTCGACTTTAAAGCATTATTCACATCTTAATCCCCAGATCAGACAAGCTGATGTACCTGTATTCCATTCCCAACAGTCTAAATCATACATGTCATTTTGCTGCAACTTCTGGTCAAAAAGAGAGAATCCCAATAGTTAGAGAGCTTCTATAAAAAATGGGATGCAACTCAAAATGTAGTTCTGGAAAAACAGGACATCTGTGTCATGTGTACTTGCAGTGAAAAAATCATAAAAAGTCATTAAAAAGTGATAAAATAAGGTAAATTAAGGAAAAAAACCATAAAAAATTTAGCTAATGGACCTAAAACTCATGAGGTAACAAAGCATTCATAATATCACCTCTCCAGAAGCTCCTTTGTTGGCCTAACCCTGGTATGTTCGTGCCATTTAGTTGTTAAAGCTGATGTAGCAGAAAATAACTGCCCTGGGTAGAGACTGATGGTGCAGGAATATTAATTTATGCTGTATCAGCAACTATTGCACATCAGTAGTAACTATTTCCCCTCTGCTGTTGGGTAAATGTCAAACAATGAAGAAATATTTCCCTGTGTGTGGAAATCTCAGTCCCATTCCATACTTTTCAAATATTACATACATTACATTACATACATTATTTTTCAAAACTAAATACTGTAACATTTTGAATCAACAGTGGATAAAAAAAGAGTAAGGTGAGCTCAGGAAGGAAAAGAAAAACTTTCTGAAATAATGAAAAAGTACTTGGGAGTCATAATGGCATAAAATTTGATGTACAAGAAATATTTCTAAAAATCATCTAATGTTATGTTTTCTCTAATTGGGTATTAAAAATAAAGTTACTCATGAAATACTTTCTCTTTTGGGATTCTCAACTAATCTATTTGTCAGTGAATTGGTTCAATAAAGATTTAGAAGTAAGTGGAGAGACAAACCAAGAGTTAAAAATTGACAGATTATTCTGGTCTTCATGCTTTCTATTTACTTTTCCCCACAGTAAAATAAAAATGCATGTGCCTATACAAGGAAGAAGTAATAAATTAAAACTGATAACAGAAAAAAACATACTCAGGTAAAGTGATCATTTTGGGAACAATATTGTTTTGAAACCATACTTGAAAAAGTTATATTATCCGTACTTCCTAGTTTATAGTTTGTGGCTCCATTTCATCCTACATAGGCAATGGAAACTGAAAGTTTTTCTACTCTTGGAGGAGACATGATCCCACCAGGTCTTCATAACTTACACTTCATGTTTTGGTCCTCCCCTGGTAAAACACCACTGGTACTCAGACCAGGGAGATGTGGCCAGTACTGGAATCTTGTGGATGATGTGGAAGAACTTTTCATTACTCTACACAAAATTATACCAGCACAATGAAAAAGCTACTAATGTAGTTAACCATTTCCCTGAGAACCAGAATTAAATCAATGGTAAAGACAAACCCATCTCTTTTAACACTCATGACATGAATGTGTTTAAAACAGCTAACTATGTGACTAGAATAAAAATGCTAAACAATATGCATAGTATTCATTCATTATCTGGAATTTATGAATAAGGATTGTAGGTTAAATATGTAATCTAGTGTTATCAGTGGGGGTAGATAAAAAATTGGATTTCAGTGCAATTCTGTGGAATTTTTGAGAGGAGGTCACTAGTTTTGATATAAAGCAGGATGTATATCTCATAAATGCTTGCAGACACATGTAACTGTCTGAAAAGTGGCTGAAAATGTAAGCAATTACTCCTCCAAGAGAGATTTTCTACCTTCAGCTTTTAGGACAGCATGCCAAATATTCCATGGTTGCAATAAGTTATTCCTATCACTGGGGCGAGTAACTGAAGTTCAGGTGTTAGATGTGTCAGCTTCCATGGGATGCCAGTTTAAATGAAATAAGCATTACACATTAATAATCAGCTTTGAAGGCTAATTCCATAATTCTAACCCTCCTTGCAGTTTGTGACATTGGAATCCCTTGAGAAATGTCAGAGTAAAACTGACAGTTTACTCACAGATTATACAGCACATCAATTCAACATCATAATTTATTTTATGGTCATTTTTCAGTGGTTAGGTAAAAACTATGCAAAAGCACATATGGAGGGCTGGGAATGGAATTACATGTTTCTACATGTAACTTGGTAAAAGAAGTGGGGTTCTGGGTTTGATTTATGACACCAATGACTCAGGAAACATAATACACTTTCAACTATTATTAAAATAATAATTTTCTTTTAAAGAAATAGAAGATACTTTCAAAGCATCAAACATTTTGGCATTAACTTGATATGAATTGACAATTTTAGACAATGAAGAATAATGTAGGCTATAAAAATAGTGAAAGAAAAGGTCAATCAGAGGCATTAAAATTTAAAGTCTGAATTTAACTTGTTGCAGAAAATTGCTTTCACTAATGCCAACTGCTGCTTTGCTCTGGGTCAAGACAACACTTATGCATGTGATTAATTTAAAACATATGCTTACTTCTATTCCTGTTCAGCAAAGTACCTAAGCCTATTGTGAACATTAATACAATGGCTGTATCTTTTCACTAAACCAGGGACTTAAAAATACAGAGGCTTGAGTTGTGTTTTCCTAGGATATTATTTTTATGAGAGAAAAATAATCTGGTTTTCTGTAAGGATTTGTGGTGTTTTGGTTTTTTCACTTAAATTTTATTATTTTCCATGTAACAAAAAAGTAAAACATACTGGCATTTTTAAAAGGAGATTGAAAACATTTCATAACCTTTAATTACACTCTTAATTGTGTATGCATGTGTTACAACAGTACTGGCATAGTCTGCTCTCCAGGAGACCTGTGCATTTCTGTGGTTGGTAGGGGTTTTTTGTGTGGTATGTTTTGATTTGTATTTTGCTATTTTGTTCTAACAAGTCCATGTTACCTTGCCAGATAGTAAATCATATTTAGAGTACAGTGGGGAAAGGCTGTGCAGATTTTTGTAGCTATATTTCTAAACACTGGCTATAGTAGTCACTACTGCTCTTAAAGCCCTGGACAAAACTCGTTCTCAGCTTTAATGATCTCATAGTTCTTCAACCTTAGAGTAAGAATGATATTACATGCAAGATCTGTTCGTTGCATTCCATTTCTAGGGGTCATGTATTTTATACTTTTTTGAAGAGAACTAGAAAAAAGAAGGTTCATATGCAATGTGAATTGAATGGGAAAGCATAAAATAGAGATGCACTGCTTGTGCAAAGCTATGAGAAATGTTCTTTTAAAACTCTTAGTAAAGCCACATGGTGCTAGTGTCATATATGTTGCACTCTTTTTTATATTCAAGTAATTCTTAAACCATTAAAAACGGGGGTGTGAAATCAAAGATTCGCTGTATTTTATCATAGTGTCCTCTTTGAGGTGGAAGAAGGTTAAGAAGGGCTGGGACACAATGAGAGACACTGAGTCTGCAGGGAAAGGACATCCCAATGGACTGGCTTACTGAGTGACCTTGTCAAGAGGGCTTTGACCAAGGGCCACCAGAGCAAGAGAGACGGCTGCAAATGGAGGGGGTATGGGAGGGAGAGGGCTGCCAATGGCATGTGCACATCCCTGCTCTGAGGACAGTGTTCAGAAGTTTTTCTTGTGCCTATGTGCAATATCTGAGGTTAATTTTCACTTGCAGGGTTATATCCTCTCACTTACATTGAAATCTCTTGCAATTTTGCCCTTTCTCTTTATGAGAATGACATTGAGACATTTGTCCCAAAACAAGTTGTATTATTCTTGATTTCACTGGTTCCATGTATGATGCTTTTGCTTTTTTTTTTTTTTTCCCCTAACACTATCTTAGAACCCAAGTGACAAAGCAATAAAGTAACATGTGAAAAGCTATGATTTGAAACCGTCACAAAGTTAGGTGCACAGCGAGACACTTTTGCAGCTTTATCAACAGTCTTTAGAACTATGGAAATTAATGTAAATCATGAAATCTCCAAGACAGTAACAGACTGTATTTTGTAGAAAATAAAACTAAAAAATACTGAATATATCAGGTGTATTTTTCTAAACAAGGCATACATTTGTTGCCCATATGTACTTCCCCATTTTTTCAAATAAATTTAAATCTGGTTTTACCTTAACAATGTATCTTTAAAATATCATTTTGTACAGCCATGTTCAGTCACACAGCCCAATGTGAGGAACTTATTACAAAATTAATCTAATATAGGATTTGTAAAGCATTTCACTGCTGTAACTGTATTTTTTCTCATGTGAGAGATTGAATACTGAGTGAATGCATAGAAATTTTGTGACCATGACAAAAAGTGAAGTACAATGTACAGAATAAACCTCATCTTGATTTCTATTGTCTTTCACACTATAATGTTTTTATTATAAATTCACATATAAATTCACTTTCTTTTGTTCTGTATATTCTCAAAATAGAATTTTTCACTTCTTTTCTCTTTCTTTTATACTTATCCTTACATTTTTATTTCAGCATAGAAAGGCACATGGAATACACTGTGCAGATGCTTCTTTAAGGAAAGACGAACCTTGACTTCCCCATTAAAAAAAAAAAAAAGCTGAAAAATCACAGAACATCTCTGTAAATCAGCAGAAAATATAATTCAAATATAAGTCTCCAAAATGAACCTTCAACTCCATGACCTGCCTTAATCTGTACACTTGCCTCATCAAGAAGGCACATAGTAAAAGAGATCTACCACAAAACAGTTTGTCCTTGTGTAACAGCAGAAAATATCTTACTGGGTGAGGCCTGAAAAGGTGTCTCGTATGATTTAGCCCTTTGTATTTAAGCAGACTAAATTCAGGTGCTAAGAGTGTGCTTTAGCATTTTCTGATAAATATAGTCCCAAACATTAGATAGATGTGTAATTACTACAAAGCCAACTAATTCATTGAAAATTAAAAATCTAAATCCAGCAGAATATAATTGAATTTATATAAAGGAACCTGTGCTCCAAATACTTACAATAATACTAATAAATTTCTATTGCAACACACTTCCCTATTTCAGTCACCATAAAACAGGCATGCAGGTATATAGGTGAGCATGACAAGGATATCCCAACAGGGAAAAAACTTTTCATGTTGTATCTTCTTTAAATAATCCAAACATTAATTTTCAAAAGGATCTAAGCACTGGCAAAAAATCTCGTTGTCAGAGGATTACTAGCTTTTAAAATTACACCTTCAGCATTCACTGAACTTTATTTTCCAAGCCAAATGGGAATGCAATATTTGGAATGGAGTCCTCAAAAACTGTCCGAAATAGTCAGGTCTCTGCTATTTGACATAATTAAGATTATTTGGGAGGTAGTATTTCTTCTGAGGATCTGTTTTCAATCCTCTTTACTATCCAGTGACATACTGAAAAGATCAATCGCCCTATGGGATGAGAGTGCATAAATATTGTAGACATTAAATCCTCCCTAAAAATTCAGAGGCATTTTTCAGGTCTGTGCATTTTATTCCACAGTTAAATGATTAAGACACATTGGGCTCCAATCTGAAAACGTATTTAAAATCTGGAGCTGTGTCAGACTGCTGTCTGAGTTTGCAAAAGGATTAGCAATTTGTGACTTGTGTCAAAATATCTGGCCTAAAGTGACAGAAATAATATATTTTCCTGACTTAATGAATGTGAAAAAATCTGGCAAAAGATAAAAAAAGATCCCACCACACTGCACATAGAAATCACAGGCATTTATCCCTAGCAGCGCACAGTATTTCAGTAGCAGTGATTGCATTGGTCAGAATTTTAGAAGGGACACTTTTGTGTGAGCTCAAACTGGTCACATAAACTCACTAGTCTTATGGCAAAGAATAGAACCATTAGAAAATTTGATTATATTGCACTGATATGTTAGTTAATATGTATGAAAAGTCCAGGGACATAAAGGCTCCCTATAATTAAAATGCATTAAAATATATGAGTAGTTATATATGGTGATACAGTCTTACAACCAAGTGCAAGAGAAGGTAAAGATAGTCCAGAAACACTATACAAAAGTGAAGGGATTTCACTGTGGAGAAGTGCACAGTCTTTACACAGAGCCTCACTAACCAAGGCTTTTCCTTTTCAATGATTTTGACAGGCGAAACTTGTGCTGAGATTGTGAGGGTCACATCAGAGTGAATACCAAATAAATTCCTCTCTAATGATCTAATCTAATGATTGCTATCATAAAAACTGGGGACAAAGGTCATGAAAAAGCAAAAAAAAGGAAGTATGCAGCTCAAAGGATAAGCTTCTATCTAGGCTTTGGTGATGAAAGGAGGAAGCGATGCATTGGGCATGGAAAGGACAGCAGCTACCTTCAACTGGGAATGGATTTCGGAAGGACTCAGATAACCTGTTCTGTCTGTCTCCATGGTGGGGAGCCTCAGACAGCCAACAGCCCTTTTGCAGAGTTTCAGCAGGGGATGTTGAAGTTGGCCGCTCTGAAAGAACAGGCAGGGGAGTGGATGCATTGCCTCCCAATGACACTGATGAACCACTAGCAATACTTCTTTTTACTTCTTAATCTAATATAATTTTTCTATATAGATATCTGTCAAATAAGAAAAAAATCAGTCATATATCATGGAAGGATTATACAGTATTAGGGGTGCATCTTATCAACCTGCAAAAATGTTAACTAAACTTTTTTTTTTCCTGGTTTTAATTATGATTAACTCCATATTGATCAGTAACTCCATTCTTCAAACAATGATATAGACTTCACCAGGTGCCGTCACTTAGAAAAATACTTTCTTTCATAAATAAATGTGGTAGAATCTAAAAATCATTATAATAAGACCTGGAATATTTCAGTTACCCCCATCAAATTACCACACAGTTGGAGGATTTCTTTCTCTATGGGATAACACTATTATTCCTCTTCATGGATTCATTCTCCCTGGACCATCTGTGTTTAATCTTCCAAAGGCCAGGTCTAATACGATGGAAAATTCATTTCATATGGCAGATCACATACTCTACCAATCTCCCAAATCGAACTTACACTTCACGTATGGCCGTATTTAGACAATATTCAAAAGTGATGAGTGTAATTCACCTCATTTTATGGATGAAGAGCCCTGTCAAGAAAACATGTTGTCTGTTGCAACATGTAAGAGTGACTGATAGGAGCAACAGTGCTGTTGCAGAATACTTGACTTTCTCCAGAGCATTTCACTTAGTACATAGCTATTTGATAAACAATGTGCATTGTAGAATTAAGAAACACAAACAGTTGACATAAATAAAAGTACAGTTCTTATGAGGTATCATTGATGAATCCTCCTTTACTGACACTTTCCATAAATTTTATGTTTGCTACTAAGATATATTTTTAATTTAGCAGTGATTTAAACAATCATATTATTTCTTTCCTATTAAAAGGACTATTTACAAAAGGACTGAGGAGGACAAAATAATGAAGAGAAAAGGTTAATGAGAGCTCAGGTGATGAAATGCTTGGAATACTGAGTTAAAGGTCAGAAGTTTACTAAGTAGATTTTAATACAGCCATATCCAAAGTGTTGTATCTTGGAATAGGGAACAGAGTTTATATCTGAAGTACATCAGAATACCCGTTCTGATGGACGTTCAGGTCCTTTTTCACACTGCTTTCACGTATCAGACTGAGGTGCCTCATTTAGGATCTTGGATATCCCAGATGCCTTGTTAAAGCTAACACTGACAGGCAACACTAGGAATCTTTCCATTTACCTTGTTATATGAGACTGATAATTAGGTGCCTCAACTAAGCGTGTAAACTGGGATAACTTTGTGCTTGAGCTAAGAACTTTGGGTCAAGTGCAAATCACTGAAAAGAGATTTCTCATTGAGATGCCATGCCAAGAACTCAGCACTTCAGTCCATGAAAGAGGAATCTCAAACAGAGGTAGGGCAGTGACCTTGCCTGTACACACACTGTGGTAGCATGTGATTCTGGTGTCTGGACTTGCAGAAGATTTGAAAATACTGCAGAGAGTTCACAGGAAGGACACAAATAAGATTGAAGAATCCTGGTGATAGGAGGTTTAAGGAGCTATATTTATTCAGCTTATCAAAAAGAGTGAAGAGGCGGCTTGATCTTTGTGCGTGGGTACTTACGCATGGAAAAGATGTGGAAAAGATAATGGGAGACTTTTCAACTTTGCTATCAAAGGCATATCAAGGTTAAAAGGCGGAAGCTGAAGTTAGAAAAATTTAACCTTGAATAAGTGGCTATTTCCTAACACTAAAAGTAATTAAATATTAGAACAGCTAATATTTAGGACAGAGAAATAGTGGTGTTATCTCACTTTCTCTTTTGCAGCACAGCACCTTTGTTGTTTGCTGTGAGCATACATGCTATCTTCACTTAATTAATTTTCTGTCTGAGTTAGGTACCATTTTAACCTCTCTTGAAATGTGCATGCATATTCAACTTCCAGAACATGAAATGCTTTAATCTAAATGCAATCTGGGGTGTTTGGATGTTTTGGTACAGTTTGGCAGTCAGTGATGTGGGCATTCAGACCAGAGGATGTAAATGAACCCCTCTAGTAAAAGATTTTATGACATTCTGCTTGGCAGAACTTCATATCTATTTAGTGGATGGTGCTCCAAATTGTGGCTTTTCACCCATGCAGAAGGACACTGTGTCTCTAAGCAAATATTTTCAGGGAAAGAATTTGTCACACATTCTATCTAATGAAGAACTGACCAACACCCACTTCGATTTGGGCAGTGAAACCAGATGTTTCTCCTCCTTAATCCTCTGAAAACAGTGTGTGGAGATGAAGTAATAGGAACAAGCATGGAGAGGGAGCAACTTGGCAGTTCATTGCTTGTTTTGATTACAAAAATACGTCAGAACCAACTTTATTATTGTAAAATAATAGATGTAAATATGTCTACAATTTTGCTTCTCAACAAAGCTGGAAGAATGATGACATTACCAAATGCTGGTCAAGAGCAGAACAATCATGTCATGTCAAAGTTAATCTGAGATATGGCTGGCACGTTCTCCCATGACTTGCATGGGAATTCACTTTAGTTTGTTAAAGCAAGAGCTGAGGAGCTCATGTTGCCTACATTTGGTTGGTGCAGAGGAATAAACAGAAAGCTTATTGCACAATTGAACCTTTTCTTGGTTTTGCATTGAATCACAGGACATATAGAAGTGTCCTTCCCCACACTCAACAAAATATTAAAGGCAATGTAGATTAGAAAGAAAATGTTCCGACTTGACTAAACTGTCTTCCAAGCAAACAAATACACCTGCTGCTCACTAAAGGCAAGTCCTTTCTAACAGGACTAAAGACGTATAATTTAGAGCTGGTATTCCCTGATAAGCAGAGTCTCCCTTGGCTAACTGAGGAGCAAATAGCACAATAAAGAATTCATCAGATGAGGAACACCTAGGGGAGACTCCCAAAAACCACCACTGCATTTTGAGGAAAGGGTGTCTTAGTCCATCAGCCTTCTGAAGTGGAGAAATACAGCTGTAGGCCATTTATTGAGTTAAATGAGGCACTGAAAATGGCACTCTGCCAGCTCCATGTACATATTAAAAATTTACAGCATGTTCTGGAGGAAAAATTCTTCATGCATTGTTCTTTCCCATAAATTTAATTCTCTCAACAGGTTTTGTCAAGCAGAGATGCCTTCGTCTCCAGGAATCATCTCTATCTTGTCACCACATAGCTTGCATAAACTTGGGATATTGTTTCTGCACGTTGTTTTCTTTTGGAATTTCTTCTCATTTTGCAGGTCCAAGGGAGACAGAGCAATTTTTTGCTGTACTTGGTGAAACTCCCACGTGGACTTGTTAAAGGCGCTTTGTGTGTTAGTGAATGAGGCAATTTGGATCACTGGAAGGCCTCCAGAGCAGCCCTACAACCTGCTGCTCCACTGAATAGGTAACTCATAAAGATAAAATCATTACCTGATTGCAGATAGACCATTTGATTTGTTGAAGGTTCATTAAAACTCAGCCAGGGTGTTTTGAGCTATATGGAACAGTACTGGAGCACTGTTTTACTAGCAGTTAGATGTGGAGAAACATAGACTGAGACAGAAAGCACTTCTTTCAGCACTTGTCACCTGCTGCCAAAATGAAGAAGTTTATATAAAAGCAAAAGGAAGTTACTTAACGCAGATGCTTCCCCCCTTCTCTGCCCCACCCTGCCTTGTTGGCATCAAAGTCAGTAAGAGAGACAAATGTCAATTTGGTGAGAATCAAAGCAAAATAAGATTTTTTTCCAGCACTTCATCTCTTCTTCTCTCTCTCTTCTCTCAGATTTTCTCTCACAGAGTACATGGGAAGGATGCATATGCAATTCCTCATGAGAAATTTGGGGTGCAGGGTCTCTGACTCCCGCTTTCTTCATGAAAAATAACGCTTATTCTAATGAATTCCCCTTCATTTCTTGATAAAATACAAAAAAAACAAACAAACAAACAAAAAAAAAAACTGAAGAACCCAGTCTTTTCTTACCTCCACTGATTTTTTGACATTTGGAATCATTTCATGAAGGCAGAGATAATGAACTCACTGTCTGGCATTTAACTTGCTTATGTTTTCTTGGACATGACTTTGTAATATGTTCTGTTGCAAACACCAGTAGTTGTTCTGTCTGAAAAGTCAGCACTCCTATTTTTCCTAATTTGTAATTTATTTCCAAATGGCAGAAAAACATTGGATATTTTTCTGAAATGTTTAAATTTGGAAAAGCAACATTGATCAGAGTCAAAGTAATTAAAAACAGAGAAAAGTATAAAAAGCTGCTGTCAGTGACTATACTTACATATTTTTAGAAAGATAGTAACTGACAACAGCTTTACTAAAGTGAACAGCCTGGAATTCCAAAGTGAAATCAATTAAACCAATATTGGAATAGAATGCAGTAAAACATTATATATTTAATCTCTCAAATGGATATATAGTGTATAATAGAATTTATAAGTAATTTGATTTAGAAAAATATATTTGGTTATACTCTGGTGGTACAACACAAGTTTGATGTAGAATTAAATGAAACCAATATTTATTTCTTGTTGGTTTATGTGATCAGCATATTAAGACAAAATGCATGGTATAATTAAATTTCTGTAAACCATGGAAAGCACAAAAAAAAGCTGTAATGTATCATAGCACAATGTGCTTGTGAAAGATTTCAAAGCACATTTCAATCACTACATAGCAAGATTAATACTTTCTACACAGGCTGGTTGGGGAATGGACATTATTGCTGTGTTTTTAGAGAGAACAGTAGAGGTTCTGGTTTTAAGGCAGTTCAAAGATATAATGATCTGCCAATGAAGCAATCAAATTCTGCCTATATTTGGAAATCTTTTGGCTTCACAGTTTGTTGAAAAGAGCTCAGTGTTCTGCAATACACAGCTCCAAACTGGTTTTGATATGAAAAGATGAATTTGTGGTTGTGTAAGCATGTAAGATTTTATACAGGAGGCAGAATGTTCCTTTTCATAAACTGTACTGCACCGCACAAACCCATGCTAAATCAAGATGCCATATAGTATGCTTGGGATTATGGCTTTAGGATATTTTCCCTGTTCAAATGGCTATTCAGAAATTGATGACTTTATGTAAACTTTAGTTGCAAGCCAACTACAAAATAAATGTCCCTGCAACATGGGACTAGTGATCACCAAGATCGGGAGCCTTAGCTGGATATTTAGTTCCAACAGGTTGATTCTCTTTGGCCTGCTCATAAATGGGAAGTGGCAATGCTGCAGAAGAAACAGTTCTGCTATTCTGTCATGTGCTTAATGCCTCTCTAAAATTATCTGTAGTTTACATTTATATACAGTTAGAACTGTATCAGTTAAGAACTCTGCAGTTTTTACTGACAGGGTCAAATCCTCCCTTTGCCATCAGCTCAAGGAGCACTACTGAAACTTCTAGTTAAGGTCCCTGACCACAGGGCAAGTATTTTTCTATGCTGATACTGCTGATTCATAATTCCATATGGAAGTGTGCATCTGCCTTCATAGGCTGTGTTAGTTACGTATTTGGATACACAGAAGTTTGTCATAAGGGCTCCCTCCTTTCCTGCATCCCACACTTTATACCTCAACATGTCTGAGAAGTGCCATTTTTCAAATGTATATGAGCCTTAAACACACCTTGTGCTACTTAGACATGCTGAGGTACAGAGGTGCATAGTTATATTTTAAATCCTGTTTCATTTGCTACTGTCCATTCCACGACAGTCAGACAGTGAGAAAATGGCCAGAGTGATGAGGTGGAAGAAATAGGGGACAGTAATTGGATGTTTTTGGAAGAGGATGCTCCGACCAGATAAATCAGCAGAGACTGAACTGCAATTTTCTGAAGGATCTTGCCCTTTCAATTCCTGCAGTTACACCATGTCTTTATCACTCAAAGAAAGCAAGATTACAATTTGCCCACTCAACCACATACCATGTGTTATTTTTAACCTGCTGTATAAAGGGCACCTATCTTTTTTAATCCTGATGGTCAGCTTTTCAGATAACAGGAAATAGTATAGCCACTTATTAGTGTAGCAAATAAATTTCCTGTTGGCCTACACAGCCAAAAAAAGAGGAAATTTTCCCATGATTTCAGTGTGGGTAAGATTTTAGAACCTCAGTGTGACAAGGGAGAATAATAAACAAAAATAAGGGGAGGAAGGACAGTGATAGATAAGGGGATGCTCATGGGCCACACAGTCTTATAAATATCTTGTTTCTCATTTTTTGTTTGGTTGGTTTCTATTTTTATTAGTCTGTTGTTTATGCTTTCTAAAATAGTGTTCCTAAATAAGCAGCCATTGATTCCTTCAAACTTTACCAGGAAGCCTAACAGGAGGTTTGTGAGAGGAGCAAAGAAGACATGCAAATTTGCCTTATTTTAAGGAGGAAATTCCTTTTTGGAAAATTTCCTCTTCTTCAATGTTGACTACTCTTTTTACTGGACTGCCATATTTGTGTGAGAACAATCCTGGGTCTTATTAACCAGATGATTATTATCTAGTTCCTTCCTTAATTTCAGAAGAGAGTGTGTTTCTGTGATGCATACAACTCCGAATCTAAGTGCTGTGCTGGAGTCCTAACTTTGAGATGCTTATTTTGACAGCAGCTGGAGGTGCACAGCATGGATTGGATCCTTGGAGGCTGCTTCTGGTGATGTCGTTCTAGTTTGTTTTGTCAAAACAATGCATTGTTACTCAGAAAAGATTAATCAAAAACATTTGGCTGAAGCAAATCCCTTAGTTGATTTATATGAGTACACTTTAAATACTTCATACCTGACATTAATATTTATTCAAGCCAAGAGCTCCAGGCCATAGGGGAAGGCAAGAATTCTCTTGGATGGTGCTTTAGCATCAGCTCCATGAGAAGTGCTTGGCTCTACCAGGAGACATCATGTGAACCAACTAAATGAGACCATTGACCAGCAACCCTTGCTGACACCTGCCAGTAAAAAGCAATCTTATCTTTGGGCTATACATCACCTCCATCTATTAAGTCCTACCTCACAAAGTGCATTTCCAAGAATCCCTGGTCCAATTGCTAAAGCTGTCATCACATGTGCCTTCAGCAGCCTAGGTTTAATGCCCAAAGAGTCTTACATGCTAATTTAAAATAAGAGGTTGGTACTTCTGCTAAGTCTTTTAACCTGTTCTGATATAGCTGAGACAGAAAGGTTCCCAATTTCTGAAAAGTCTAGACAATTTTTATTTTTGCATAAGAAATATATTCACAATATTGATTATATGTTCCATTCATTGGTCTCTGCAGTACTGTTTCACTCAGCTATAAGCACCATTAAGGAGCATACATACACTTGCTGAACAAGACCAATACAAAGAAGCCGAATTTACCAAAGATTTGTTAAGAGATTCCATCTCCCATCAAACTAACACATACTTTGATATATGATGTATTATTTAATTTTTTAAAAAAAACCAAAAAAAGCCCCTACAGATTTAGCTAAAACCTCCCCAAAAATTTAATGTTTTTATTGAGAATTACTATATCAGCTTATCTAGTAAAAAGCACACCAAAAAGCCTCAGATGAAAAAGTCTTTGGATTCTTTGCATAATTCTCCAGAATATACTTTCAAATATTAGTGAGTTTTTTCTAACCACATACTAAATTTTAGACCAGCATTACATTTCATCAGGAAAAATATCTATTGTTTGGTTCATATGAGAACTGTGAGCAACTGAACTTAAATATTTATTTTTAACCACAGAAGCTTTGCTGGAGTCTAGACTGAAAGAATCACTACTGTAAACCAAATTTCTTACCTCTGATGGATGTCCAGCTCTTATAAAAGTACAGAGTGGATCAAAAGCTCCTGTTCCACAAGCCAGAAGATGGGTCCTGTTGTATCGGTGAAGGACACGGATATAATTTGCACATTCATCCTAGTTTACGTAAAAAATAAACATAGGGAAATATTAGCTTTCAGTTATTTGGTGGTTTTTGTATCTTATGTGCCCTTAGGTGATGTTCTTATATTGAATCTTTCTATTCTATTTCACTTCATATTACTAACTCTGTGCCATCAGTTTCATGGGTGGGAATTTTTACATTAAAAAAGGAAGTTTAGAGCCCTAATTGATCATATTTTATTTTAGATACTTAACCAATTAAGAGTTGCTTAGTTATAAAAACACACATTTGTGCTTCTTTAATCATGGAGATATTCTGCAAATCTGAATAGACCTTTTAGTAAGTATTATTAGATAAACTAGATGTAAGATTCAGAGCATAAGATGTGAATAGTCAGCAAATGGGTTCTCTCTCAAGTTAAATAAACTTTATCTCAAGAAAAATATCTTTTTTCTTACTGCACCATTAATTTCTTGTATAATTAATAGCTAGTCAATATTTTTTATATTGTATAGACACATACTTTGTCTGTTCCCACTATTTAAACTCCTTTGAAGAAATATTAATTTCCCCCAGGGCAACACTTTGGGACTCATTAGTGTATTTGCAGCTTCATAAATATTACAATTAAAACATTTTCAAGCATCCCTTTGAGATATGGGGTCATTATTACTGTGCTAAACTAGAAATGAAGACAGTGAGATAAAAGTATCCATTGATTTTGGGACTCCTGCAATTTGATTTTAGAGAGTATTTTATATTTTGCAATGGTTTCTATGTGTGGAGCAAAATTACTGTACATTTCAATTCATTGCTCAACATTTCTGTAACTTAGAATACTGAGCTTTAGGAGTTATGCCAGGTTTAAGACATTAAAAATGGAATTAATCTGAGCTAACTTTAGCTGTTCTAGAGTTTAGACATGTAATTTATGCAATTCTCACAGGCTTTTTCAATAGTGAAGTAGGCCAGACATCTCCAAAAGGCAATTAATACAATCCTAAAATGAGCATGTAAAACAGAGTGGAGGAATTTCCTTTTTGGAAAATTTCCTCTTCTTCACTGTTGACTACTCTTACTATTGGACTGCCATGTCTGTGTGAGAACAATCCTGGGTCTTATTAACCAGCTGCAAAAACTTAAGGTCAAAGAGGAGGAGTCTGCAGAGGATCCATGGGCAGAATTCAACACTTGCAAATCTACATTATGTTCAAAACTAAGAAACCATCTTTCTTCTTTCTTCAAATCCTTAAATCATTCAGTGCAAGTCTTCCAAATGCTCCAGCAGACAAAAAAGGAAAGAAATCTCCTTTGCTACCTGATTCTCCTTAACTGTTCATCCTTAAGATAACCATGCTAATTCATAGAAGTAAGAAATGTATTTAAACAACAGGAGGTAACCTGTTGTGTAATTAAATATTATGTATACACAAAGGAAAAATCAATTTTTTAATATTTTACTTTTGGAATTTCTTGATTTGTAACTAATTTTTTTCCTTTTTTTTTTTTTTTTAAGCAAATAAAAATATTAAGTCAGACAAATTGAGAGAGGAATGGGTTGAAATTAGTACGATGTGATCCTCCCTGCATCACCTCAGTGACAGAGGTGTCCCATTTGTATGTTCATTTCCCAAATATTTGCTGACTGGTGGTAGCAAAGTGATATTCCATAGGAATTTTATGATGCCATGCAGTTTTTGAATAGATGGGCACTGGTGCTCTTCCTGATTCTCCCTCTCCTCCAAGAATGACCTTCCTGACCTTCCTGACTTACTCCCTCTGTTTCCTCTCAGTGGTGGTCTGTTCTTTACTCCATTATTTCCTTTTTTATCCACATATGCCTTCAGCTCTCGATCTTTGTGCCAAAATCATTTTAGGGATTTAAGATTTTTTTAAATGGGAAAAATCTACACTTTTTTTTCTCCTGCATGCCTTTGTAGGAATGCCTGAAAAATTCTGCAAAAAAACCCTAGGATGAGGAAGATACCAAATATAGAAAAAAACTAATTCCAAATGGCTAGACTCGATCATTTATAAACAGATGACAAAAGGTGCTGTTCTGGGAAGTGTCAGGCAGCAAGGCATTGCTGCTAACCCTACTAATAATGTACTGTACACAGAGCAGGGAGGAGATGCATCATCCAAGGGGACTTTGAAATAAGACTTCTTTACACTATATCAATTAATTAAATATAAGGGCTGTCTTTAGGATGCTCCATAGATATATTAATAGATCTGTGGAATTTTATTCATCTGAAACTTCTCAGTGTGGAGGAGTTAGTCATCTCTACAGAATCTGATTTTTTATCTGAACGATTTCCAATTCTGATAAAGTAATTCAGAGTAATTGAAAGCTCTCACACCACAGGCTAACAGGTGGGATTCCTGGCACACAGGATGACAGCTGAAGGATTTTTTTTTCCTTGGCTTCACTCGAATCAGAAAAGCATAGCCTTATTTTAAGAGTATGCATGTGTTGTTAAGACAAGCCTTTTTTAACTGTCCTATGAAGACTGTTACAAGCTCTGAAACTGTTTATGACTACAATACTTGCAGTTTTACTGCTACAACATGAACTGATAACTTTTAAGGTTATACAAGCTCATAAAAGCGGTCTCTTCTGTTATATAGAAAGAGGCAGCAGAGTACACCTGAAGTATTTCAATGCTGAGAAGCTTATTACAATATTATCAGTTCTACTTAATAATTATGCCTTGAATAACAGATCTTTTGCAAAGGAAAATAAAAAAAGAAATAGCATGGAAATAAGCAAAAAAAGTTTGAAATAGAGCAATATTTTTCGGTGAGTTTGTAGTGTGAAAAATAGCATTAAGAACCTAAAATTGACAAAGGGCTGATTTTAAGGCATTGTGCTATTAAGTCAATATTGGTTTATGGCTTCAAAGAATGAAGGTGAAAAGAAAATTAGTAGGATAGTTTTTGATTCTAATTTAGATTCCTTTCAGTTTGAGCAATATATCTTACTGATACTGAGCATACTGATGAAAATTACTAAGGTTTCCCTGATATTAATTAGTGTTACTCGTCCACATAGTCCATCCATAATTAAGTCTCATGTGAGGATCAGAATATTGTTTAGTATTGCAATATTCCCAGCTTTTAAAATTTTAATGTATTTTTTTTTAAATAGTCCACTTCTGGAATCTTGTGATTATTTAAAAGTTCTGGTTTTTTCTATAAAAATAGTAGTTACACCAAACCTTCATGGTGCAGAGAAATGTGGGAAACACATGAAGTTCTTTAAATTATCACATTCATACAATGCAAATTTCAGGACTTATAATAACAAACTGGATTGCAAAAAGGTTTTGAGTTTTAGGGCAAGATGAGTCTGAGGGGGCTATCTTTGCTTTGAAACAACAGTACCTATTTCTGTATTTATTTAACCAAAAAAATATTGTCAGAGCATCAGAAAATATGTAGTGGTGAAGGAAAGATTGTACATCTTTAACTAATAACAGCTTATGCTGAAAGGTACTATTAAATAAAGGCCAAATAATTTCGGTTTGGGGTTCATTTAATATGACCATAAAGTTTAGCCACTGCCGTTTTCAACCAAAGCCATCTAAAATTATCAAGCATACAAAATTAACCCGAAAAACTGCAATGAACTCTTAAGAATCTTCAGAAAGGATGAGTTCTAAGCCAGGTGAGTTTAAAGAGGTGGGGTTTTATTGTCATTACTATTATTATTATTATTATTATTATTATTATTACTACTTTCCAATCTGCTTCCAGTCCCTTAATGTGGACAGTTCTCAAGTTTTTACTTCAGAAGAAATCTTTATAACTTCCTAATCTTATTTGGAATATACTGTGGTTATCATCAAGGCTGCTGTTTGCTGGGTTTGTGGGAAAAGCTTGTATGTGCCCTTCCATGTCCTACATTCCTGTCACTGTTGCTGTAAAACTATCATAGTTTTCAGATCCTTTGGTTCAGTGTGAGCTCTCTCAGCTGTGGGATTTATTAGGTGTTGTACTCGCTGTGTGTTTACGAGGTGCAGATAATGAGCTTGGTGCACTGCAAAACTAAAGAGACCTCCCATCCAGAAGAACTTTCATCCTGTGCTGCCAATGATATCAGCTGCTGTGTGTCAGTGAGCTTTCAGGTCTTTTCCCAGGAACTGATTACAGTCAGGGCACTGAATCACAAGAACAGAACAGTTCTGAGGTTCATTAAAACAGAGTGTTTTTATTAATATAACACAAAAGCTATAGGACAGTATATATTACAGTGTATTTTATAATTATTAATAATGCAACTGCTTTTCTGAATGTATTCTAGAGAATGTGAAAATGGACAAGATAATCCATGTGGACAAAAAGAAGAGGAAATAGAAATGGAAAAGGTGAATTATTAAGGTATGTTCTTTGACAGCACCAGAAAAAGAATGAAAAGAAAGTTCAGATGATCAAAAGTATTCATTGCCTGTTTACAAGCTGGTTTAAAGAGCAATTAAATTAATAATTTAGTGTGTTCACAGTAGTGACATGTTTTTAACCTGCAACACTTAAATTTAGATCTTTGCTTTAATCTCTCTCAAGTTAGGGATGCCTGAATCCTTGTTTTGGACCAGCCACTGGTATAATTAACGTATATTTGCTCTGTAATTAGTGATACTTACAGCATCTCTTCCTTTAATTATGCATTCTTCTGTCTGCAGAGGTGTACTAGGCCAATGGATCTGAGGAAAAAAGCCAAGAAAATAATTTAATTGGCAGTCTGCAGCTTTTCCACTATTTCTCATGTGAGAGATTCTCAGAACAGAAGTACAAAATCATAGAACAGCCCAGGTTGGAAGGTACCTCAAAAGACCATCTGGTCCAGCCCTAGGTGGGAATGGGAGCCTAGATGAGATTATCACTCTGTCCCACACATCTTTAGAGCCTCCAGAGACAGAAACTCCACCATGTCCCTGGCTGCTTGTGAGGGGAGAGCCTCTGTCCTCTTTGAGATGCCATTTAAGTACTCAAGTACTGCAACACTGTGAGGAGTTCCCCCTGAGCCTTGCCTTCCCCAGCAGAAAAGATCTTCAGTCTCTCCTTTGTTTGAACAGAACTGTCTTGATTAGGGTAGCTCACCAAACTTATTAGTAATCAACAGAATTTAAAGGAAGATAATGTAAGGAACATTTTATATAAATTCGGTAGAAACATCTATGCTAAATTGTCAGGGATTTTCAACATAGTTATTAATTTTTAACTAGTGATTTCCTGCTTTAAGTAACACTTAGGAAAGCAAATGATTTGCAGTGAAGCTAATAAGGGTCAGCAACCACCCTCATGGGAGTAGGATCAGCTCTTCACAGTCAGTTCCTAGACATGAAGCCAAATTACACAAGTGAGGTTTTTTTCAGCTACCTACTATACAACGTTTATGTTTCATTACAGATGTGTGATTTGTTTGGATGAAAACAATATTAAACAATGACTGAGCACACTGGAATGATTACTTAATTTCTTAGGACATTTAAAAGTGAAAACAAAAACATGTTCATGTCAGTGATATCAGGCTTGGCTGAAACCAAGTAAATATCAAAAAACTGATGTCATCATCAAGGCATTTTTGTCAATAATCCAATCACAAATTTTTTTTTTGTCTGGAAAACATTTTAAAATTAAGTTTATCTGCTAGGCTTTTTTCTTCCTTTTTTTTTTTTTTTTTTTTTAATTGAACTATCTTAGTTTTCTTGAAATAATTCAAGTCTCAGAAAATCTGTGGATAAATTATTAGAAAAGTTAATTGCAAGAAAAGTGGGGATAAATTATGACTCCTAGATGCCTAGGGCTTCAAAGAAAAAGGTTCAGTTCTCTTCAGTGTCTTCATTAACGACTTGGACATGGATCTCAAAGGAATACTGAGTAAATTTGCCAACGACACTAAGCTGGGAGGAGCTGCTGACTCTCTGGAGGGCAGAGAGGCCCTGCAGAGAGACCAGGATAAATCAGGGGGCTGGACAATCACCAGCTGTATCAAGTTTAACAAGGGCAAGTGCTGGATTCTGCACCTGGGACAGTGCAACCCCAGTAGTGTGTATAGATCAGGGAATGAGAGGCTGGAGAGCAGTTGCAGACAGGGACCGGGGGGTCCTGGTCAGTGGCAAGCTGAGCATGAGTCAGTAGTACCTTGGTAGTGTGTTGGGCTCACACCATTTAAATCCATGTTAATCAGAACATCTGTTTTCAGTCAGATGGTTTTATAATCATCTATGAATGATCAAAACTCTCATCTAGTCTCTGCATTGCTGCTGTATAGTCTGGAAAGGTACCTGAACTCTGCTGAACTCCCATCCTGCTTCATTCGCTGCATAACTCAGGGTCCACAGTAACTTATTTTAGTCCATGGTCAGGAATTGAATGAATCTTGGGTTAAGCTTGTCCTTAACCCAAAAACCTAGAAGTTGTGACATCTCCAGGATCTCTCGAGGCTAAAAGTATGAAGCTACAGCTTTCACTTCCCCAAGACGTGTTCTAACTAGCAGGTTAAAATGAGAGCTATTGCCCACACCAGGTGTAGGTGGCTGTTAGGAACAGAGAAACCACAGAGGGAATAAAACACTTCACTCTGTAACCTGATATTAAATACACTGCATGTAGCTGATTATTTTTGTATTTGGAGACTTAGTCCCAGTGCTATTGAAAATACTTTGTATATACATTTTCCACTTAAGATATACTGAATTAAATACATATACAGAATTAAGAGAAAAAAGCCAAAGAGGTAACCCAGTGCCCCTGCTTTTTCTGGGATGTCAGAAAGCAGCTGTAGTAGAGCTACGTGAATTTGGTTCTTGGCACAGAATAATAGAATAAATCATAGAGTTGCAGAATGGTTTGGGTAGGAAGGGACCCTTAAAGACCAACTAGTGTAACCAGCAGCTATTGGTAACCAGCAGCTATTGGTAACTAACCAATAGTCAGGGTCATCTTTCACTAGCTAATGTTTCTCAAAGCCCCATCCAGCCTGACCTTGACCAGTTCCATGGATGGAGCATTCACAGCTTCTATGGGCAACCTGTTCCAGGGTCTCACCACTCTCATAGTTAAGAAGGTCTTCCTAGTATTTACCCTAAATCTACACTCTCATTTTAAAACCTCTGTCTCTTTTCCTGTCACTACATGTCCTGATAAAACTCTCTGTCTTTCTTATAAGGCCCCTTTACAAATTGAAATGCCAACATAAGGTTTCCCTAGAGCTTTCTCTTCTTCAGGTTGAACCCCAATTTTCCCAGCCTGTCTTCATAGGAGAGCTGTTCCAACCCTCTGACTACTTTTGTGGCCCTCCTCTGGATCTGCTCCATCAGGTTCCCATCTTTCTTACACAGGGGAACCCAAAGCTGGACATAGTACTCCAGCTGGGCTCTCAAAAGAGAGTAGAAGGGCAGATTCAGAGGCTGTGCTGCAGCATAGGAATCTACCTTAGATGCTCATAGCAAATTACCTACTTCTAAGGCAAGTCCATGTTAGTTGCCTGAAGTACGTGGGTCTGAATTATAACTCCAGTAATAGATATATAAATCCTGAAGAAGGTTTTCTATCCACAAATTACTTTTTGAGACTCAAAACTCTTGTGAGGCTTCTGAGTTTTAACATAAATAAGCATTAAGATTTTAATCTCTTCAAGAGTATTTTATAATGGAGACTAAAAAAAAATCTCTGCATGTCAGATTTTGCTATAATAGCAAATTCCAAATTAGCATGACATAGGATGTGTTTGCACTGCTTGAAAATCCAAATATTAATCAGCTGCAATGATAGTCTTGAACCTGCCACGTATTACTTTTCCTGATGTTTATGCTTTAGACGTGTGACAGTTACCAGACTTAATTTTTAATTATTCTCTGCCAGCATTACAATGGTTTGGCAAGCTATCAATAAGAATTTTTGGGAAATCTTCCTGGGTATTTAAGCTGTAATAGCATACATTTCACTGGGCTGAAGGCTTGACATATCTATTGGCTTGGACATAATTTTTCAAAATTTTTACCCCTTCAGGTTACTGTGAATTAAATTTTTAAATTGCTTGTTTACTGATGTTTTCTCATCTTGCATAATAGTATTCTCATCCTTGAGACCTGGATGATGTAACTTTAGCACTGTATTTAAAAGACAGGTAAAAGATATTTTTAAATATATTCATCATGGGGAAAAATGAAGTTGCAAGGTAGTACAGGTATGGGGGAAACTTTAATTGGATCTGGAATGATAATTAGTTTCTCCAGACATCCTCTCTATTCAGCCACTAACCTTAAAAAACAGGATGGTATCTCTACTGAAAATTAATTTAAAGAAATCATATGAGCTTCGTAGCACTTCAGGCCAAAATAGGCTACTGTGTGATCTAGTCTGAACTCTAGTGTATGACAGAGCAATTAAGCAATTCAGCCACCCTGTCCCCAGTTTAAATCAATAAATAATGCTTAATTAACCGATAACTTGTGTTTGGCTGAAGCACAAATTCTTTAAAAATATCTGCTGATGACTGGATATTATATATATTTATCAACAAATACATAGCCACCTTCCCTCTTGGAATGTTACTCCAATGGATAACCAAACTCACTAAATTCTGTGCTTCTTATTTCAGTTTACATTTGTGCACATTCCTACACAGTATTCAGAGAAGACATAAGTAAGCCCTGCTGTTGCAGACTTGTGTTCAGCCAGCTCTGGAGTGGAAGTAGAGCTTTACTAGAGGCAAGATATATGATGAGGTCTCTACAGTTTATTACAGCAGAGATATAAAACCAAATCTGGAGCAGTCTCACACTAGGTGAGAAACAGCAAAATTGCAATCTGCCTGCACAAGCTCATTTACAGAAGTGGGAAGCTTTCTTTTCAGACTCAGACCTTCATAAGGGCTTTGAAGCAGAGCTATCTGCAAGGAATTTGTGGGCAAATAGGAAGAGCAGTTTATTTTCACTCCAACACAGGACGAAAAGTAGGACCGAAGGTCCCCCTTCTCTATGCAGGGGGACCAGTGGTGATGAGTCACTGGCACTGATTCAAGTTTGCTGTTAACAAAGATCCTCACTGTCACCAATTACAATGAACTGCAATGTTTTTAAAAACAAATTTGGCACCAGATACCAAAAAAAGTTCTCTATCAGTCTGTTAGATCACTGCAAGCCTTTAAGGCTTTGGATCAAATTTCAAATACTTGTAAGGTTTTATTCCAAAGATGGTGTCAAAGGGAATGAGGTCTTAGGGAAAGCAAAGGTTAAGTGGAATGTGCCTACAAAACTTTGGCTTTACACAAGGTTTTAAGTGCTTATATGGCTCTAATTCCCTGTAAACACTGATATCCACATTTCATATTCTCCCTCAGTCTTGCTGCTCTTAGTGTTAGGGCAGTCTTCACATAGAAATGACATCTAAGTAACCTTTTCAAAAACTTATAGCAATATGTGTAAAATACTCTAAGCAAGAGTATAATCCATTCTGCATGTGTTAAATGAGAGATACAAAGAGCAATGTAGGCAAAAGAAACTTAATTTGACACACAGAGAAGTGAGAGTCAGTCGCTGTCCAAGATGACATGGAAGGTTTGTGCCACAGTTGAGAGCTCAACCCAGATGTCTGGATTTCCCCACCAATGCAAGAATGACAGCAGTAGTACTCTTCCCTGAAGGTTTTCTCCCCCTTTTTTTTAGGTCTTTTTTTATTCTATATGAAAATTGGTTAGGATAAAATGTGCTTTAAATAATATGGTAGAGATATATATAAACAGCCATTAGCTTACATGAAAAAGCTATAATCTACCCTTCATAGTGTTGCATTGTATTTAAAAGCTGAAAAGAATTGAACCAGAAGAAAATACGCAGTCTATTAAATTCAGATTTATAGGAGGCATACCTCATATGCATCACAAGTTAAGTTTTTTGGAAATGTTGGATTACTTTGGCAGTCAACAGGTCTCTATGCAAAAGCATTTTATGTCCACTGAGCATTTAGTTGTTTTTCTTTGGGATAACTTCTAATATGCTGGCTAGGACTGAATTATCTGGTCATTTTACAGCAAAAGGCATAAAGTCTCCAATTGGGAATGGATTTCAGTTTGGTTTTTAGAAGGCATATTAATATTCCAAATTGTTGAGAAAGGGATGACTGAATTAAAAGACATAAGCTGTTTTCTGGGACACAGAGGATGAAGATCAATATGAATCTGCCCAAAATTTCATGAAACCTCTCTTTTGCAGCTAGTGAGTCATCCTGGTTACCAGAGAGATAATAAAACCCAGGAATTTGTGTGAACTCATATGCTTTCACTGGACTGCAACTTCTAGTTTAGATTAATTAAGCTAAACTCTTCAGTCTAAAAGCAAAGGTCAAAGACTAACCAACACACAGTTAAAGATAGCTTAATTAAGAACTTTGGTAATAATTAATCAACTAGTCTCTCAACTCCAGGAACTTTCTCTAATGTATCTCAGCAATTAAGCTGAAGAAATGTCTCATTCCACACTTTTGCTGGAAGTGCTGTAGGATGATCACACTTTCCTTAACTATCCCTGAATGAGATCTGCGCTAGTGAACACCGAGAAAAAGATAAAAAGCTCATGATATTTGTATTCAAGGGAGCTAAGTCCCAGTGAGATCATGTTTCTAAACATACCAGGACAAGCTTCATTTATTCCAGTTTCTCATCTTTTGCATAAAAAAACCGCAAGAAGAGTTTTCACCAGTTTGCCATACTCTCTATACAGGTCTCCAGACAGAGAATATAGTTTCAGAGTAAATGGCTGATATTCCACTTAAAAACAAGAAAGGGAGCAATGAACTTTGAGTGTGTCCAGATGGGATGATAGTAGTTGGAAAGAAGCATGGAGTGCTCTATCCTGCCATCTTTCCTCACAGATTTACTGCCAAATGGGGAAGAAGAGAGGCGGGAAAAAGCTTATTTTATAGAAACAAATGCTACCTAAATGTTTTCATTTCCCTGAGCTCTAATATCTTGTCACAGCATATTAATAGTTTGTATCAAAGTGAAAAGGAGTTAACTCATATCTGACTGTTGAGGAACAAATCTCAGTATGTAAATTTGCTCCCTGAGGAGTCAAATTCTGTTTTGTTTTGATTTTTTTTTAATATAGATAAATTCTCAAATACCCTCTCTGAGTACATTCATGTCCTCTTATCTAGGACCGATATACCCAAATGTTTATAAAAAGAATAAAGTATATTTTATCTGTTCATAGTAGTGGAACATGCTAATTGTGCTTGGAGATAAGAAAGAAGGCTTATGGTAAAGGTGGCCAGGGTGTTGACATGAGAATAATGATATTCACTTTTAGCAAGGCAGAAGAAAGAAAAGATTTTGAGACATCAGTGGTCAGTGAAGTATGGGCATCAACAAAAATATTTCTCCAAAAGGACTTTATTTTATTTTACTTGCTTTTCATTCCATTTATTAATTTGCAAAAAAATGAAAACATATCAAAACACATTGGAAAAATTTTAAAAAGTAGATAATGAAAACACTGAAATATTTCAAGAGATCATTTATCTGCAGTCAAAATGGTTGAGGCAGGAACAATGCTCCTGTCAGCTTCCCTTACAACTGTATGTTTCCAGTTCTAGCTTCCAAGGGCAGAAGTGAGTAAGGAATCCAAGGCTCACATCAGCTCAAACTCCAGCCTCTCCAGTTGTCAGTTTGCCAGTCATGTGTGGTTTCTAAAATGTACTGAGTTCTCTGGTAGGATTATGACTTAACCCACCTTTCTCTCTGAGACCACGGCTCAGCCTTCAAATGGCACTTTCAGTCATTACTTAATAGCACATCTGGCTCAAACCAATGCAAAATTCAGTTTCTAAGAAGACTAGGAAAAACAGCTGCAAGGTTTGTGCTGCTGTTGTAAGGTTCTTATAGTTTACATGCTGATTTTTTTCCTTAATATTTTCTCTTCTGAAACTTCCCCAAAATACCAGAGAGATTTTAGTCCTCAATAATATAGTGGAGATGCAGAAATCAGATGTCTACGAGTGTGAGATGCTCTAAACATCTGTGACTATGCTGAAATTCAGTGAGAAATAGCTATACGACCTCCAAGTCTCTTCACCCAGAGTGAGCCTTTATGGATGAAGAGGGGGGAAAAAATGGCAATTAGTGTATTTTTCTTAAATATAAACATGGCTTTAAAGTTCATGCACAAAACACCTACAAAAACTCCATTACTTCATTCATGCAAGTTCTGATATCCTGTGCTACATGTTATGACATGAAGTGACTAATATATATAAAAATATATATATATAACTTTTTACTCCACCTCTCGGTAGTTGTCACTGATTCGATCCAAACTGAGGGAATACAAGAGGTCTCTTCCTCCCACGAACAGTCGCTCTTGATACTCATCCAGCAGCATTATATGAAGTCCAAGATATCCAAACGGGCTACGAAAGACTGACGTCCTGTTTAAATCCCAGAGCTCTGAAATACAATCAGAGTGGTCATAATAAATACCAAACAGCTTAGCTTTCATGGCTTCATTTTCATATCCTCCTAGGGAACTGGACGAGAAGTTGTGGGACATTAAAATGCTAATCATATAATCTTTGAGTAAGAAAGAGACACAAAACACCTGAGAGCAATTTTCAAATTAAACCAGTTCTCCAGGAGGTTTGTCTCTGAATTTTTACATCATAATCTTTATGCTCAAAATATGAGATGGGGAGGGATGCAAATTATTTTGCTCCTGGATATTTTCTGAAAAGGAAAAAGTACTTAGAACAATAGCTGCAAATGGGCAAAAAAATGAATGAATTAATGGAAATTGAAAAAAAAAGAGCTGGAAATTATGTCCTTGTCTTTGAAACATGTCAAACTACAGATTTTCAGTGTACACACAATATTTACCTGGGTTTATATTTTTAGGATGATGGCATTGTGGGTTTTAATCCCAGCACTTTCTTCACTCAGTTTACTGAAAATATTGCCTCTAAATTCAGTGAAAACAGTATGAAATCTGTGAAATGCATAAGAATAGTTTTCTGACACTGATTTTGTCAAGAAATGCACTGACCTGATATGGGAATCTGAGGCTTAACTGTACATGATCCAAGCTAAAGTCAGTCCCACAGAGAAAAGTAAGTTCATTCTGGGTAGTGTTGCAGAAACTTGGATTCAGGCCTCAGGAAAGAAGAGGCAAGCATGGGGATCTTTCTGCTCTGTGGTGCAGAGCACAGCCTGGCTTGCAGCAGGTCAGAGAGGTTGAAAACCATTTTGCTGTTGAGAAGCCTCAAAAGGAGCCATTACAGAGAGTACCCTCAGACTCCCTCCAAAATGACAGAGGTTGAACTGGGGGAAAGCAACTATGTTCTTATGTCTGTACTGTGGCAAATTGTTTTATTTTGAAGAAATCACTTTTGGTAAAAGTAACTAAATATGCTTATCCTCACATAACTTTTTCAATTGTTTGGATGTGGCCCAGCAGCTGATGCTGGAAGAAGTGGGATTGTCCCAGAGCTGGAGAAGACAAATGAGCCCCTATGCAGTTTGGAGGGTCCTGCTCACATGCCACACCAGCAGTTATGTTCATTTGTCCATGCTGCACCTTGACAGCAACACAGAGACCACAGCTGATGTTCTGTAAGCAAGAAATTTAACATTCCAAAAGGACATTAATTTAATTTTAAAAATTGGCACAATTTCTATTAATTTTAAATTATTAAGTATATTTTGTGTGTGATGATTAATTAAAATCAGTAATAGGATAAATATGTTTTGCTCCATTTACTAGGTAGGATTAGTTCAGGTCAACAGAGGCTGAAAGTAACTAGTTTCTGAAAGCTGTTTCCTTAGATGATAAAATTTACATCAAAGGAGTCATAGTAAAAATTCAGTCTCACATATGATGCCTTTCTTGAGTGATCTTCAAACAGAATGTATTAAATAGTTGTACCTGTGTGTGACTGGCTTCACTTAACAAATGGAAAAACTCACAGAGAGGAACATCATGATGAACAGGAGTTTTTTGTCTAAGCATTGCTTACTAACCAGTGGATAGATACACATTTTTTGACAGAGATACACCCAGAACACAGCTGCACAGCAATGTGGAAATGGCACTTTCAAAGCTTGCTCTCTCCAAGCAAATGAGCAGATTGCTGTTTTGGAAGAACATCGCTTGTTTCTGAACAGATTAGAAATGAAATGAAAGCTGAGCTAGAAATACACTTTTGGTCCTAAATAAAGCCACTTCTTATTTGCAAGAATATAAAACATTCAATATATTTTATTTTTTAATCAGTCTTGAAGTGAAAAGAATTGCATTTTAAATTCTAGTTATATACAAGCCACAAAAGATTACTGTGGTAGCTTCCCTTGATTTATTTTCATGTTGTCCTGAAGGCAGATTGCTCATAAATGAGACAATATTTCTTTACATGTATCAGAGATATGACTCATGTGTTCTCATACTGATATCCTCTACCTGATCACATAAACTGGTAACTGCTCATATAAGACTCAGTCCTGCAAAGCACACATGTGAATATTATTGTCTTAAATGGAAGTTGAGAATATTAAACATCTTTCAAGATCAAACTTGTAAAAAGAGATGTTTCTAAGACTACATCCAGCAACCTACACTGACACGGTTTTGCTGTGGGGGTAGAGATGAGAATAGAAGTGAAGCTGACATCTGAAAGGGCTGGAAAACAACAAGCAGTTGGGTTTGGAGAGTGATTTTGTACTGAAACACCAATGTAGCAGTATTATGTAGATCCTTTGAAAGGTAGTAGGATTTCCATACATTTTTGGATATGTGAGATATTAGGACAGTGCAAGCAAATAGAATGCAACACCTCCTGAATGCCTGGAGAATGAGTGGTATATCTGGGAGTCTAAAATGGTTCTAGAAGCCTGTCATTTCTAGGTAAGTGAATCTCACCGTGGTGTGGTTTGATGTAAATGACACAGGTTCTGAAGCAGTAGAACAACATTCATGTAGTGCTGTGCCCCTTCAGCAAAGCTGGTTGGCTTCAATGTAGCACTGCAGGAATACAGCTGTACTGCTTTCAGAAGAGAAGCTGCTGCTCCTGCTGCCTCCAGACACAGAACAACCTTCACACTCACACAAGGGCATTGTTAGTTTGTAGAATCATGGAATGGCTTTAGTTGGAAAGGACCTTAAAGATCATCTGGTTCCAACCCCCCTGCCATGGGCAGGGTCATCTTCCACTAGACCAGGTTGCTCCAAGCTCTGTCCAGCCTGGCGTTGAACACTTCCAGGCAGGGACACCCACATCTTCTCTGGACAACTCGTGCCGGTGTCTCCACACCCTCACAGTAAAAAATGTTTAGTATCTAATCTCAGCCTATGCTCTTGCAGTTTAGAGCCATTACCCCTTGTTCTATCACCATATGCCCTTCTACAAAGTTTCTTTCCGGCTCTCTTGTAACCCCTTTAGACAATGAAAGCTGCTGTAAGTTCTTCCTAAAGCCTTTTCTTCTCCAGGCTAAGTAATCCCAGCTCTCTCAGCCTGTCTTCGTTCTAGAAGTGCTCCAGTCCTCTGATCATCTTTGTGGCCTCCTCTGCTCCAACAGGTCCACATCCTTCTTATGTGGGGGCCCCCAGGGCTGGACACATGGATCACTGCACTTGGAGGGCTGAGTTGCACTCGGTCATTGAAATCACAACACAATTGGGAGTGAGGCCCTTGAATTCAAACTTTTAAGCAACTTTCCCCAAAATCTAATTTCAGTTACTTTGAAGAAACTTATGCTCACAAGGGTCACCTTGTAAATAGGGATTCCTTGAGGTGTCAAGAGCTGTGCTGCTGGCCATTCTGATACGCTTTAATTAAAAAAATTAATTTCTAGACCATGTCTAGACTTGAGCATAACCCAAAGAGAGGTTGTTCCTCTACCTAATACTAGGATTTAATGTCCACATTTATGCTGGACACATCTAGCACACTTACAAGATCAGGTGCAAGTGCAATTTTCTTCAACAAAAGAAAAAACAGTGCTGCCTAACATTTTTAAAATATTCTAATGGCTAAATTGGTCAGCTAAGGAATAGCAGACATGACTTCAATTTCCTTTTCTAAATGGCTTGAAACTCAGATCTTCCTCTACCATAAAGAGGTCTAATCACAAGTTATTAGCTACTGGATTGGTAGGGAAGGATGGACGTTTTCTCCATTTCCTGTTGAAGCTGTGCAACAAAATATTTAAGACTCAGAAAGAGTGAACAAGAAGTTGTACTCTAATTTCGTAGTTAAATTGCTCTTCTGGGAAAGAAGTTCTGGCTCTGCTGCTCAAGATAGTCTATGCATTTTATATTAAACAGTTAGTGGATAAACTTTACAAACTGTTCCAGCTAGAAATCCTTGGCTTCTTCCTCATGTGGGAGTGACTAAGGGCTTCAGTTGAGCAGAGCCCTTCCTTTTACTGAGTTTCTAAAGATTTCTGTGACAAAGGAAAAAAAGTCCTTTTTCTGTAAAGATCTTGTGTAAAGAAGTAAAAAGCCAGAGACACAGGGGATGAATTATTCACAGGGAATATATTGCTAGTGCTCAACACACAGAAAAAAAAGAGAAAAGAGTTTTCCTACTGTTATCTTTTGGTAAAAACAAATCTTCTGGAGTACTGACCCATAAATTTGAGAAAATGTTATCTTTTGTGCTATACTGCTTTGCCATTTTAATCTAAAGACTCAAGACCATAACTAAACCCACACCATTGCAGTACAAACAGCATTTTACTCAACAAAGGAAAGACTGCTTCAATATTTACATACTCCTATATGACACTTCACTTTACCTGTGAAAGCTTTAAAGCAAGCCTGGACTGCTAAACTACATTTCGTAAGAGAACAAATCTTATTTCTTACTGTTTTAAAAGCTGAGAACAAACCTGATGGTTTGCTATCTGTCTGCCAGAGCTTTCTGGAAAATATTCAGATGGATCTTGCTTACCACACTTTCTCTTATTGCATAACTACTTTGGTGAACGTATTCATACTGTATCCTGTTTGAAAAAATGGATTCTGTTATACATTGGTCTAACAATGTTAATTATATTCCTAATAGCCATTTTCTTAGTTATTTTAATGAGCAGTATATAATTCTTACTTCTAAGATTACTTTAGAGCAGCCATTTCTTCTATTAGAAATTCTTCTATTCGTTTGGGGAGAAAAAAAATTGTCACCCGACTTTTATTTCAATATTTTTTAACTATAAGTGATTGATAACTTAAATATGCTTAGAACATTAAATGCAAAAATCTCAATGCTGCTCCACAGCAACCAGAGTATAGTGACATTTCATTTATAACATGTTTTAGAATTTAATCACATTTTGAGTAATATATCAATTTGGACCTTGAATATAGACAAATATCAATGCAAATTTTTAATCTTTCTTATTTTTCTTAGGGAGTGACAAAGCTGCTGTTGCTCTACTCCATTCTTCATAGCATTATATCATCGCTACTGCACAAGCCTTTGCCCTTTTTTGCCCTCATAAAAATCTTTGGCTCCCCTTTTAAATTCTTCAGAAATATAGTCTCACCTCCCACACTACTTCATGCTGCAGATCATTCTTCTGGCAAAGATGTTTTCCAGATGCAGGGCACTGACAAATGAGTCCACATAAGGTGGATGTTTCAGTGCTGCCTTACAGGAAGAGCTAATGACTGGGGCTGCCTTCTGCCCCCATCAATAATGTAAAAGGCCACTGATAAAAAGTCTAGGTAATGTGAGCACCTGAAGGACATCTTATGCTTCAAATTAGAAGCATAGTCCTGGAATATAGATACTACAGTGGAACAAGATTTACAAGAACTTAGTCAACCTTATGTAAATTTATTTAATTTAGCTTTTTGCTGTATTGCTGCCAAGTGATAACAAAACCTGCTTACATGTGACAAGAAAGGGACAGAAGCAGAGAGAAGGAAAAATGAAAAAGAGACATAGGGGAGAGCCTGAAATATCTGTGACACAGCTTATGAACTACAGGTCAATTGTAAGACCAGGAAATATAAGTATCTTCTGTTTTAAAACACTGGTACTTTAAGGCAAATGTCTATGCAAGGGTACTCTTAAGAGTTATCCATCACAAGGACAAAATATAAACTTACAAGTGGTTGAATCTTTCTGACAAGGTTAAGACCTCTAACTGTATAAAATTAGTAGCAGGAGGCACAAGATTTCTTCCCTGGGAAAAAAGCCATTAGAGACTAAAATTCTCCTAAAAATCCCAATGCTGCTGAATGAGATTAGCAATTTTTGCTTTCCTGTGCTTACAGTCCTCAGTCAAATACAGCTCTGTAAAAATAGAGTGGTGATAGTGATTGTCAGATAATGGAAAAATGCATTAACTCTGGTGAACCAGCAAGGAACTAAACTTGTTGGGTAGTAGTAAAGGAGACAAGTGTTAACTGGCCAGTGATGGCCAAAGTAAATCCTGCTGCATGAGAATTGGTAGCAAAATCTGAGCCAAGAACTATAATAGAATTAACAGCAAATAGTAAACTAAAAATCTAGAGCAGTAGTAATGACAAAAGATACCACTGTAATTTGAAAACACCATTCTTAAGATACTTCAGTGTTTTATTTGGGGAACATGAATCAGTAGGAGATAGGTTTAAAAGCCTGTGAGGGAGACTGAAGTATGAGCTTTCACTGCTTCAGGTTTTATCTCTGTGGCTGCCACGCAGATGCCTCAGAAACTTGGCAGGGTAGGAGACAGAAGGCAAAGTCTAGTAACAACAAGCAAAAACCCATTAGTCCATAACTACTTTCATATGATTCAACCTCTGCTCTTAACAGCAGGTGTGTTTGGCTGGAGAGCTTTATTTGGAGAATGTAATTGGCTTCATGAAGGGAGCTGGTGCAGCAAAGCCCATGAATAATTTTGCTTATTTGGTTCTCTTCCTCTAAATGTTCTGGATCTAGTGATGAAGTTTGAATTAAAGTAAAAACTTCAAACAAAGATCTTTCCTTGTCAGTCTGTCCAAATTACAGAGGCAAAAGTTTCTGAAATTAAAAGGTCCAGTTTGGGGAGACAAGCACAGTTTAAATCTGTATGCAAGACAAAACACTCTTGTGGCTTTTTCCCCTCAAGAACATATGAAAAACCTAAAACTAGAACATGTAATAAATCTTAGGAAATATTTTTGTTTCTTCTAATTCTACTCAGGTAATGGCAGAAAATATTCTGTGTCGCTTGAAAGCCCTTAACACATCTAATCATGATAGTTCAAGTCCTAATCCTTGATATTTCCATCTCAAACTATGATATGTCACATATATACTGTGATATGTGTATATTCTGTCATATTTAAAAAATATTTAGTTTTTCTTCCCTGATGGCAAAATAACATATCCAGTTAGTAGCACTGTAGCTGGTTTGGTTTTAGTTACTAAACAACAGAAATATAGGCATTAAAAAAGGCCATGGTTTATTGTATTAGTATACTATATAATAGTAAAAACATGTATTTTTACGCAGTATTTCATAATATTTCTAGTTCTTGCTGGAAACCTCTATGGTGTACATCAATTTAAGAGTAATCACACATCATCTTCATACAAGCTGGGTTTACAGCAATTTTAAGGTCCATTTCTAGATTTACATGCTGGTAAATTTTTTACATACATAAAAAATAACTGATATTCAATTTAATGTTACTAATGCTTGAAAAGAAATGA
Source organism: Corvus brachyrhynchos (assembly GCF_000691975.1). Classification (NCBI taxonomy): domain Eukaryota; kingdom Metazoa; phylum Chordata; class Aves; order Passeriformes; family Corvidae; genus Corvus; species Corvus brachyrhynchos. The sequence continues at coordinate 931,528 of NW_008235964.1, read as the reverse complement.
AATTCCATGTAATAAAACCTTGATCTTTTTGGGTTTTAATCATACTTACCTAGAAACTATGGATGATTTACAGACTGTTTTAGAAGAAAGTCTCTTTGTAAGTCAAATGAAAGCAGTTACAGAACCCACTAAACTGTTGTGTATGTTGAAGTGATATTTGTTTTCTGACACTAACACATTTGACCCTACCAATTTCTGGATCTTACTGGTTTCCATTACAGCAGTAAGCTACTATGGTTAGTGATATAAGGCCTAATCCAGAGCTAATCTGCCATTTTGAGCCATTTTGAGCTAGGTTATCACACCAATATGGATTAAATAGTATAGGAAAAACACTTATCCTTCTGTATTTTGTCTGATCCTGGGAAACAACAGACAGAGAATCAACTAAGAATGAGATTAAATTTTCATCATTTCAGTGTTAAACTACTATATAAATGATGTCTACCATTCATTATGCTTTTAATGATAATATTAATTTTCAATGATAATAAAAATTTCAAATATTTTTAATAAATCTTACTATATTTTTTCCATATCTATTTCCAGTTAGCAGGATATTGCTTGCAGAGTGGTGAAGAATTTATTCTTTTAATTCATTTCAGTAGTAGATGGCAAATTTTGGCACTCATTCAAAAAAATTTGCTATGGTAAATTGACATACTCATTATACCAGGGACTCTGTTATCAAAAAATTTGTTTACCTTACCAGTGGGATTTTTCTTAGAAAAGGTACATGCATCCCCAAAGTGCTATCTGCCAGCACAGTTCTGAAACATGATTGTAATGAAAATATCAAACAACTGCTTATGCAAAATGACATAATACTCTGTCTGTTATGAACTCCCAGGTCTCAGTGACTTGCATAATGTGGCTGCCTAAAATTCTCTAGTAACTTCAAATCCTAATGATCCTTTATTTTTAGTAAAGCATTTTAGGAGGTGATAATAAATGATAATGTTCTGGATAATAAATATCTTCATCAATGTTACAAATTTCTTTCCAAAAGTTAGATTGCATGATAGAAAGCATCAGAAATGTGCTTTTCTAATAAAACATTTCAGCAGAAATATAAATTGGAATTTTTTACTGTGAAATTATTCCAGCCAATGGATGACACAAGCATCCATGAAATAGTCTTTGTGAACTTCATGCACTTCATCCAAAGTATCTCTAAGGAAGTAAGCATAGAAAGAATTGTCCTTTTAAAATTATACACACTGAAGATGTTTTACATTATGTTTAATATCTTAATAGTGTTAACAAGTGAAATAATTGATTTATAAAACTTGAGTTTTAGAAGGTACATATGGTTCAAATAATCACAGACCTCTGCTGATGAAACACAGACAGTCCAGTCTCTTGAGGACCTAATTTATTAAGGTGTACCAGTTACTACATGCTTATTACCACACCAGTCTGGGAAGAGTAGAATTCATCCTATGGAGAGACCCAGTGTTTTGACAGAAAGAGAATCTGGTGCTTTCATTTAAAATGAAGATGCCAAGAGTCAGGGGTTTGTGCTATTCAAAATGACTGTTAAATTGAATTTCCCCTGTAAAAGATGGATAAAAAGGAGCTATCTCATGTGATTTTCAGCAGCATATGCTCTTGGGCAGGATGGCATGTGATTGACAGTGTATGTAAGGCTATCTGGAGTCATCAACAGGAGAAAAACAGAATGGAGGAGAAAGGAGGCATTGTAAGAAAAGCAAAAGTCAGAGGGAAAATTGAAATGGAAATAACTAAAAAGATGAAAGGAAATTTTCAAAGTATTTTTTTCCTGTGAAATAAATTACTCACAGCTTATGCAGAGTTTGAGATAATATTCCATAGGTGAGTTTAGAAAGATTTGCTACACCTCATGCACTGAAATAAACTCAATTTTCACTGAGCATACAAACTCTATAAACAGCAGTGAATAGACTTATATAGAACCGAGCAGTTTGTTAGTCCAAAGTTTGTTCTTTTTAATTGACCAGAATATCTTCTCTGGAAAGATTTAATTCATAGAAAGGAGACATATTCAGCTGTTATATCAGTGTCTTTGGGAGACATACCTCAGGTGAGTTAACTGGCACTAATACGTCCATGATTTGACCCTGCTTTTCCACATACATCTCAAATACTTTTAAATATTAACAAAAGCTGAATACATCAAAGGTCTTGTTGCCTTTATTTTTTAATCTTTTTTTAAAATGACACAGAGCTTTATGAAAGAATTCAAGCTCTTATATTACAGGGTGGGATACGTCATATTCAGCTTTTATTTTGTTCAGTCAGGTGTTTAGTTTAAGGTATTTATCCAGCTGTCTGGCTTTTTATCAGAACAAAAGAAAGAGGTATTCCTAATTGGCATTTGAAAATTCCTTTATAAAAGCATCCAAACAAATATAATCTGAAAGTAATAATTTCTATAATCCAAATTTTAAGAATGTAAGCTAAGTTTTAGATACATAATAAACTGTAGATGAATTCCACTCTAAAATGCATTCTATAAATAAACCAAGGTTGTATTTTATTAGTGCTTGAAATTTTAATCACTGCAATGATGGGCAACACACAGAAATAGCTGTCTTTCTTGTCTCTTCTGTTTCTCCCCCAGTACACTTAATTATCTGTAAAATGCTGGTTAAGTAAATGCCTTGGAAGAAAGAGACAGAAAAAAGCTTTATGAATAACTTAGGACATATTTGAAACCTTTCAGAATCAGTAATGCTTTGCAAATATTAACAGTCAAAACATTCTTCTGTTTAGAACTCAACATAGTTGATCTTAAATAGTGTAACTGGAGAATAGAAGTCAATAATAGGCAGCTATTAATGGTCACGTAACTATTATGAATTATAATATGGACTGTTGCATATTGTCCTCAAACCTTCATGGATATGTCCACCTATCCTCCCTTTCCTTTTTTTCCCCACACTATTCATTTGTTTCTCTCAGATTTTTCAAGACAGAGAAAAATGATAGTGCTTGTTTAGAAGTTTATTGTACTTTGATATAAACATTTTCTTTTCTCATGTCACATTTGATTATCCAACAGAGTCACATAATAGACTGTACTGAATTTCAGCTGTCGTTTGTGCTCCTAAGCCTTTCAGATGCTTTTAGAAAAATACCCAATGATAACAAAGGCCCCTGTTACATTGAAGAGAATTCAACATTAGAACAGAGAAACAATCTCCTGAAATTACAAGTAGCATCTCTATATCCTCAATTGACCTGATGGTAGTCATAAAATATCCCACATAAACCTCTCCCACTTCAAAATGGAACCAATGTTGTTTCAGTATGACTCTATCCTGAACCATTTTTCACACGATGTAAAAACACCATACACTTATGGGTGTTCCTTCATTAGTTCTTTCTTCACTGTAATTTAGAAATTCACCTTCATCTTGATGCTTGGTTTAACACTGGGGCTTAATTTCAGATGTTTTGGGATCAATCTGTCTTTTCTACTCATTGCTGTCTTTACAGAAGGTAGAACATCAGATAATTTCATTAATGTTCTTTATTTCTCATGAGGGCTACTGATGTTTAGAATTATAGAGATATCATGAAAATGAAGGATTGATATATCTGATTCATTTTTGTATACTAAAGAGTTGTGCAGAAGTCCATAGAGATCTAGGGATCCAATCATAGACACATAGAGTTTTGGATTGGAAAGAACCTTTGAAGATCATCTACCATAACCCCCTGCCAGAGCCAGGCACTGTCACTGCTTCCACCATCTTGGTGACATCCGCAAAATTCCTGAGGATGGACTCAATCCACCAGTCTGTGTTGCTTTTAAAGATATCAAATAGTATTAGTTGCAGTACAGATCCTTGAGGAACACCACTCATTACTAGATTATGTACTGCTCAGCACTGGAAAAATACACAGCCCTGAGAAAACAAGTGTTTTCTCCAGGAATTTCCAATCTAACAAAACAAAATTAAAAAAAAAAAAAAAAAAAAAAGAAACCAAAATTAAAGAATTTCCACCATGAAGATGGGGTAAATGAGAAAATAATAATTTCAGTGAATTCTCTAGGGTTTGAATTTAGCTCTGATTTGCATGATTTGTAATGATGACTCAGCAAGTCTGCATAAAACTGCTGGACACTTCATCTTTTGAGAGAACGCACAATGGGTGACCCACAGGCTACTGCCCTGAGAATTTGCCCTCGGAAATTTTGGGAGCAGAACACACAAAAGATATTGGAACTGGGAGAGAACATTTTTCAGACACTGAAAGACTTTGTAAAGATTATGGAAAATGTTTCCATCCCAAACTGGAATAAAAGCCTCAAATACAGAGCATTTTCAAACATGAAAAAAATCTGGTTATTTTCCCATGGATGGAATTATTTTGATAATTTTACATATTTTATTTTGATTAATGCAGTCCTCTCTTTTTATAGTAAGTCAACTAACATTTCAAAATGACATGTTCTTAAAACAAATTGGAAGTCTTAATTTAAAACATGTGAATATCCCTTTTTTTTGCCAAAATATTAATCAATGAAAAAAAAATCAAATTTCCATGATTTCATAATGCTTCCTAGAGGAAAAAACACCAAAATCAAAAGCCAAAACCAGAATCTTTACAGCTAGCAAAGAACTTCTGCATACCTTTAAAGTACCTATTATTATGTCTCCTCTAAAAAGGTATATCTTTAATAAAATTTAGCTATCTCCAAAAGCAAAAGAACTGAAAAATCTGCTATGGATTTTTCATAGTAGTGTGTAGAGATGGGAAAACGTAGAGGAAAAGTCATATGGAAGACAACATTCAGAATCCTTTTACAAAATTACAAGACAATTTCTAAATACCAAGTTTTGAGATATGCTGGTTACATCCAAAATTATTGTCATTATATATATGAAAAATTTGAAGCTATTATATTGGAACTATAAATCCCAAGTACAATGTACTTAATCTGACACCAATATTTTTTCTTAGAATAGAATAGAAAGAGAGATTTATATTCTGCACATTATTTACAGCCATGGGACTATCTGAGGACAAATTAAATTTGTAATACGTGCTGCATATTGCACTAGAATTTGTACATCAGGATTCAATTCTCTATGCTTGATACTAGGAAAAATATGTAAGAAGAACATAATGAACTGTATGAAATAGCTTGTCACAGAATAATATATTTATCAAACTGTCAGAAGTAAGTACAATTAGGAATGAATAGGTCCAAAACATATATTATTTAACTGAGAGCTATTTAATTGTTTGTATTATATTTCATAAATTAAAAAAAAAAAAAAAAAAAAAAGAAACCAAAATTAAAGAATTTCCATCATGAAGATGGGGTAAATGAGAAAATAATAATTTCAGTGTTCACAAAATTCTCTAGGGTTTGAATTTAGCTCTGATTTGCATGATTTGTAATGATGACTCAGCAAGTCTGCATAAAACTGCTGGACACTTCATCTTTTGAGAGAACGCACAATGGGTGACCCACAGGCTACTGCCCTGAGAATTTGCCCTCGGAAATTTTGGGAGCAGAACACACAAAAGATATTGGAACTGGGAGAGAACATTTTTCAGACACTGAAAGACTTTGTAAAGATTATGGAAAATGTTTCCATCCCAAACTGGAATAAAAGCCTCAAATACAGAGCATTTTCAAACATGAAAAAAATCTGGTTATTTTCCCATGGATGGAATTATTTTGATAATTTTACATATTTTATTTTGATTAATGCAGTCCTCTCTTTTTATAGTAAGTCAACTAACATTTCAAAATGACATGTTCTTAAAACAAATTGGAAGTCTTAATTTAAAACATGTAAATATCCCTTTTTTTTGCCAAAATATTAATCAATGAAAAAAAAATCAAATTTCCATGATTTCATAATGCTTCCTAGAGGAAAAAACACCAAAATCAAAAGCCAAAACCAGAATCTTTACAGCTAGCAAAGAACTTCTGCATACCTTTAAAGTACCTATTATTATGTCTCCTCTAAAAAGGTATATCTTTAATAAAATTTAGCTATCTCCAAAAGCAAAAGAACTGAAAAATCTGCTATGGATTTTTCATAGTAGTGTGTAGAGATGGGAAAACGTAGAGGAAAAGTCATATGGAAGACAACATTCAGAATCCTTTTACAAAATTACAAGACAATTTCTAAATACCAAGTTTTGAGATATGCTGGTTACATCCAAAATTATTGTCATTATATATATGAAAAATTTGAAGCTATTATATTGGAACTATAAATCCCAAGTACAATGTACTTAATCTGACAGCAATGTTTTTTCTTAGAATAGAATAGAAAGAGAGATTTATATTCTGCACATTATTTACAGCCATGGGACTATCTGAGGACAAATTAAATTTGTAATACGTGCTGCATATTGCACTAGAATTTGTACATCAGGATTCAATTCTCTATGCTTGATACTAGGAAAAATATGTAAGAAGAACATAATGAACTGTATGAAATAGCTTGTCACAGAATAATATATTTATCAAACTGTCAGAAGTAAGTACAATTAGGAATGAATAGGTCCAAAACATATATTATTTAACTGAGAGCTATTTAATTGTTTGTATTATATTTCATAAATACTTTAGAGGAAAATGTTACACTTAAGTATTTCTGCCACTTTTTATATAAGCTTAACTAAAGTTCAAGGGAATTTTGTCTCTTTAAGAATTAAAGAATTGGGTCCTATTCGGACCCTTGTAGGATATTATAAAATATCTGAAGGCAGTGAGACACATTTCTTTACAAAGAAAAGAAAGGAGGCAAAGCATTAGAAAATGCTGATACATGTAAGTGAAAATGCAATATATCTGGTTTGTTTCTGCCAGCTTTACTCACATGAATATCTATATACAGTTTCTGATTTCAACAGGCTCTCTTGCAGAAGGATGTATTTCTCAGTATAAACAGCTGTTATGTACCAGGGGATGGCAGCCCCTGAGAGACCACACAGGCCATGATGTGTGTTATACGTGTATCACAAGGAACCCAAAAAATGGTTTTCACTGCATCTTTTGCAATCTCGTTCACTTGTTCAAATTGAGTGTCTGGTAAGTACCAAACATTCTCTACCCATTTTCCACTGTTGAAAGCAATGGAAGATAAAATTGTTTAACCATAGCACAATTATATATATTTGTTTTTGAAAAAAAGAAAGAGAAAAGTTAACAGCAAATACTGCAAGGACAAGACAAGGCATTGTGGTGGGTAGTTTAGCAATAAGGATACAAATAATGTAAAAGATCTATTAGTTTCAGAATAGGGGATAAAGATATGTAAAAAACAATTGGATAAAATTAGATCTGCAAAGGCAAGCAGTGGAACTGCTAGTAGATGAACCAATTAAAAAAGATAGGAGGAAACATCTGGCAATCTGTTCTAGTTAATAGCCACACACTAGTGGGGAAAGATTAGCTGTCTTCCAGGTTATTTCCCCATCTTCATTTTCCATAATATAATTTACACTAAAGAACAAAGTTTTCTACAAGCACAAGATGCTGACACCAGATCATTAGTTGGATGTGTCACATTTCCAATTAAAATATTTCTATGCAAAAGATAAAAAAAAGAATATTTACATCCATCTCCTCAGAAAGAAACAGCTTATTTATACCTACCCATTCCTATTCAAGTCTAGCCTGGTGCTGCTATTAATGCCATTTGACAGTAATTATTTTTTCTGTTGTTATCCGTTCTTTTGTCTATGTCTATCATCATTACCTGAATAGCTTTAAAAATGCTATTGGAAACAATTACTTTTTCTTCCCTATGATAATTTAACATTTTGGCAATTCATAGGTCAGATGGTCAGTAGAATTTGCACTGCTTTCTTTCTTGCTCTGTTTAGAAGGGTTATAAAGATCAGAAGACAGGTCCTTTAGAAGGATTTATTTCCACTGTGTATCTGTTGGTGGTTTACTGATAAGGATTTACATGTGCTGCTCTAGTAAAGCAGCAATATGGATGCTGTCTGTGCTGAAAACTGGAAGCTATGGTGTTTGCATAGATGGCTTGATGTTGTCAAGGCAGCTGTGGCTTCCACTGACTCACCCTCCCCTGTTCTTGCATTTGTACAAAAAATATAAGCATCAGCACCTTAACACAAATTGCATGTCTTGAAATGCCATCCTCAGCTTCAAGTCAGTTCTACTAAAGACATCTAAGGAATCCATTCATGTTAAATATTTACCTCTCTCTTACATTCTTTTGTCAGAGAGCTTTAAATGAAAAAAACAAGTAGGGCAAGTCTGCAGAATATTACTATAAACAGTCAGAAATTCTATTACACAGGCGTTCTAGGAAATTCTGATTTATTTTTGCTTAATCATCTTCATTTGTCTTTCAACACAACCCAGTTTGGGCTTTTAGTCACAGAACTCAACACACTAAATTTCACATCAAGCTACACACTCTATGGAGATACAGGCAATTTTTCTTGACCAATGAGTCTTTTTTGGAAAAAAAAAAAAAGGAATAGAATGGTATGTGTTTAGAGAATAGTGTAGCGAATCATGCAATGGATGGACTCAACATACATAATGATTCAATTTCAAATGTGCCCTGGTGTCTCCAGGCAAAAGACCACAGCAGCCAAAGAAGATAAAATGAACACTTGTGCAAAAGGTAGCACTGCAAATTGCCCAATGACATTTCACTTACTTATACCTGTGCAGACTTTTGTCCTTGATGCACCCTATAGATGTTTCTGATTTGTTTATACAGTCTGCTGATATAAATTACAGAAGCATTTTTCTAGTGTTAGGAAGAAGAAGATATGATGCCTACTATTTAAATCCAAAATATTTTTGATTTAGAAAACAATTTTAAGCTAGATTTTAAAATGTGCATCCAAACCTACCAGTAATGTTTGCAGCCCCTTCTTTTATGACTGCAGTGAGCTGTAATGGTATTCCACTAACGGTATAATTTTCAGCTCAGATGGTACAGATCCTCATATTTAGACTAAAGATCGCATGTTCAGTCTCCACAGTATTTGGCCTCCCCTTACACATTAATCTTGTGTAATAAGTGACAGAAGCCTTCAAAACATATTAACACAGGTGGACCTTTGGTGCTTATTTGCAGCCCTGTGGAGTAAGTGTGCTTCAGGCTGTTTGTACAGGTCCAGTAGCAGGGTTAGAGCTTGGGAGTGATAAGGTTACCTAAACCGTTGCACAGCTAAAGAAAGTCCAGCCATCCAAGAAAATCAAGGTTGATTTCTACATGTCACATTTAAAAACTAAATATGTGTATTGCCTGAGGAACACATTTGAAACAGCCAAGCCTGGTAGGAAAGAATGTTTTCAAAGCACTGTTTCAACAGGAGTATTTCTACTGGGAATAAATAAACTGCTGAACGTGCCTCATTTTTTAATGCCCCACAGATGTAAACTGTATTTGATTCTATTGTCTATAATTTAATTTAATGCTTGGAATGTTGCAGTAATATACAGTAACTGATATGCCCTTTGATTGAGAAACAGCTAGACCAAAAAAGTTCATATTATTTTCCTGCTCTATAGAGCCTTCTTATTATAAAGAAAAGGTTCATTTTAGCACGCATTTCTATTATCCAATCTTTATTAGAAATGACATACAGAACTGAGAGCACGACAATGCCTGCTTTATGTCTTACTAATTGGAAAGCTCTTCTGTTCTAGTTGAATGAGATTTTTCTTTGTGCTGTCGACTGTGAACAGTATCTCACAATAGTGGTTCAATAGAAGGATTGGCTGACTAGCACCATCATGTACTGTGAAATTCTTTTGTTTTTATCCAATTGTTTTTTACATATCTTTATCCCCATTCCTGTTAAATACCTCTGATTTAGAATTAACTTAGTATTCCACACAAGAAAGATGCAAAGGAGGGAAGGAATATTCAAAAATACTTTTCACTTTGAAGTATTTCTAGTCAGAGAATTAACAAATATTTATATTAAGGCATGGCACTACATTGTGACTCGGGGTATAATAGAACTTTAATGCTTTATTCCATATTATTTCAACACTTTTCTAATACATATAGATTAGAAAAATAGTTTATATCGATGTGTCAATACTTTGGTTTCTTTTCAAATCAGAATATCTCTGTTATTTTGCAGCTGTTCTTCAGACACCAGCCAGACACAGGGTATCTACATTTTAAATTTTAGAAGGGGCTAGTGGAATAGTTATAATGCAAAAGTTCTTTAAATAAACAAAGATTGCATTTAAACATATTTTTAACTGGTTATTTATATCTCTTTTTTTGAAAACTGGAGCCTAGTTGCAATCTGTTAAGACACCTGAAGGATATCTTAATTTTTCCATTTCCTAGACCTTGAATATCTAGGTTTGCCAGTGCTTAATTACACTGTACATTAGATTTTGTTCTTTTTGTGAATTAATTTTGACATAAGCAACAGACCTTCTAAAATTATGATTAGTTATGAGCAAAGTTTGCTTCTGACAGAAGCAACTCCCATATGAGGCTGCATACACCTGGAAGCTGGTTGAAAGAAAATACATTTAGTGGTTCCTTCTACCATTGATAGAAAGTGTAAAAAGTGGTATTTAAGTTTTTGTCATATATATTACTTTTTAAAATGGTAAATAGGTGAACAAACTCATCTATACACATCACATGGTTTTCAGCACAAATCAGCTAATAGGAAATCTATGTCAAGGTCTAGCATTTGTATCAGTTTAATGCTGTAATAATATGTTATAAAGAAGGAAACATGGTGGTGCTAGAGTGCTTATTTATTTGCACATGAATAAAAATCAATAGAAATAGAATACTGATCATTTATTAGCATTATAAAGTAATCTTCTTCCTTTTGCAGAATTGGAGATTGTTGAAGGCTGAATCACTTGCTGATAAGGATACCTGCCAAATATAAATATTTGCATTCCTTGGTGGATATTCTTCTCCAGAGGAACGAGGAGCACTTTGCTTTGGCTTTATGCCTAACTACACACCTTTAATGTGTGACTGTCTCAAAACTCTTGTACAGCACATTGTATCTAGAGGTTAAGTGTAGCATGTTAAGGGGGGACCAATTTCAATTAAAAATGCAATAATGGTGTTAAAATATGCACTGCCATAGTCTCAGTAAGGTCTCCTTGCTGTTACTGTCAATAGGAGCTTATTGGGGTTTGCTTGTTTCTGTGTGCTCAGGGAATGATATAATTGCTACAGGTGTGGACAGTGGCTACTCAGCTGCATTTCAGAGTAGGAAAACCCAGCAATTTAAAACTGTTCTTCACATTATTGCACTTCAACCTGTATTTGGGAGAGTGGCAGGTTTTACTTTCAGGACTACTAAGAATCTCCAGTTCTGTGCTGGCTTACTTGAGGAAAGAGGATTTAAAAAACCAAGAGATATATTTGGTAATCTTTATTTATGAAAAAATTAAATAGGAGAAATATGTTTAAATTAAAAGAAGCAGCATTGCCTTGAAAATCAATTAATTATAAAGCAACAATAGGATTGCTGTGCTTGATAATTACACAGGCCTACACTCTGCTCAGCACAGAAGAATCTGACATTTAGACTTCGTGAGCTAACAAACTCTGAAAAGTATTCCAGCTTATATAAAAGTCTCTCTTGAAAATGGAAACTGATCCTACAGTTGGCAGGTTACTTGCCAGGTATTTTATTCACCTACAAGTTCAAAAGATATGAGCCTCTGAGCTTGAAGGCCGATAGAGGGAAGTTGCCTTTGAAAAAGCAAGGGGAAAAAGGCAAGAAGAAGACTGAGACTAAAACTTTTTATGTCTCCAGAAGAACATGCACCGACTACTGGGAAAGCATCAATTATTAGTGCTGTGAGCAATAATTGCTATTACTAACGAGCACCCTCACTTACAGACACGATGACATGTTTTAAGAGACAGATTTGGGGGCAGATTTTTAATGAGATCTCCTTATAGTTACAAATACTTTGTTGCTCCCCCACAACACAGAAGGGTTTAATGTCTTTTCTCATGAAACTTAAAACTAAGTTAATTTTCTTACTCTTTCTGTAAAGATCTCCTCTCTTCCTCAGAACTATTTGGTGAGCTGTATTAATTTTGTAATTAAATTTCTATAACATATTTTGAAAAAGTCTTAGGCCTTCTTCTTTCACTGTACACCACACAGCAGATTCCGTGTCCCAATGTCCAGGTAGAGACCAGTGATGAGTGTTGTTCCTCAGGGGCTGGCACTGCGACTGGCAGGGTTTAACACATTTACCAGCAACATGGCCAGTAGGATTGAGTGCGCCCTCAGCAAGTTTGCCAACACCAGTCTGAGTGATGTGGTCAACACACTGGAGGGAACAGATGTCACCCAGAGGGACCTTGACAGGCCTGAGAGGTGGGACCGTGCAAACCTCATCAAGTTCAACACACCCAAGTGCAAAGTGTTGCACCATGGGTCAGGGCAGTACCAAGCACAAGGACAGGCTGGGTGGAGAATGGTTTGAGAGCAGCCCTGGGGAGAAGGACTTGGGGAATTTGGAGCATGCGAAGCTTGCCATGACCTAACAATGCTCTCACAGCCCAGAAAGCCAATCCTGTGCTGCATCCAAAGCAGCGTAGGCAGCAGGTTTAAGGGGGTGATTCAGCCCCTCTACTGCACTCTCATGAGACCCCACCTGCAGTTCTGCATCCAGCTCTGGGGCCTCCATCACAAGAAAGACATGGGCCTATTGGAGCAAGTCTGGAGGAATCCATGAAGATGATCAAAGGACTGGAGCATCCCTCCTTTCCATTGAAATGAAGTGAAATAATGGTTCAAAGATGACCATTTGTCTTCTGGTTAAGTGGATACTCACTGTATTTTAACTGATTTATTTTCACTCTTTATGTTTTCTGGCATATACTCAAGCCATATACTCTATTGCTGGACACTGAGGGTGTTTGTCAAATACATGTGTATGATTCCATCACTGCTGAAGTTTGTCATTAATTATTGTTTCCTTTGCACGAACACTGCTAGTGCTTGTGTGTCAACTCAAATTCAAATTGTTTTCATTACATGTGAAATGGAAAATAGACCAGCAATGTCTTTTTCTGTTCAAATACCTTGCTAACATCACACTCCATATAAGCTGTAGAATGAAAAATAGTTTTGCCAAGAGAGATGAAAACTGAGAGTGTGGTGGAGAAACCAAATATTATGGCAAGAGTGTTTAGTGCAAACACTGTCTGGAAAGCCAAGTCTTTTTGGTGGGTAAGTGACAAAAAAGGTGGCTAACTGGAAGAATGATTAATCCCCTTTTGTATATAAATGTAAGAAAAACTCTTGTAAAAGGAGCAACTATCTACAAATGTCAAGTGGGAGATACTATGAGTGCATAGATTAATCAAACTAGGCTATATTCCGTTAATCATATATCTCAAAATGGAATAAAAAGAGCTTTGTTTCATGACTTTTTCATGCAGTGCTGATGAACTTTATGTATTTTTGTGAAGTAGCCAAACTGTCAGCTTGACAAATGTTTTCACATGATGAAAAACCTCAAGGCGGTGTTATTTCTCTTGCGTGATGTTGACTGCAGGAAACTATAGCATAAAAAAATTCAGTGTCTGGTCTTGAGGATGACTTTGATTGTCTTGGCAACAAATTTTATGATATTTAACAAAAAGTTATGGAGGAATTTCACTCTGAATAGTGTCTTCTCTATTCTGGATTCCATTCAATTATGAAATGTAAATGAATAAACCAAGAGATAGATTTTAGAGACTGAATTACAAATTTCTACTAAAAACGTCAACAACTGTGTATTAGCAGATTTATGAATAAAACTAATGAATTATGTTTCATACTTGTCAGCATTATCTAAATTGCATTCAGCCACTTTTATCCCCAAATAGGATAGCAAATAACATCAACACCAAAGAGCTGCATCTGATGCAACTACAACACAACCTGGAAGGTGTGAAACTGCAACCACCTCTTCTTTTGAAAAGTAGCGATGCTGTAATAGGCCCTGCTAATGTGAAAGAATATGGTTTCCTTGGCTGCAGAAGTATTACTAAATAAAACCATTTTGTGTCTCAGAGGCCACATGGCATACATCCACAAAGCTAAAATGTTCCACTGTCTTCATCTCCAAGCAATATAATGTCATCCAACCCCCCTATGTAGAATGGTCCTTGTATTGTTTCCTGAACCATGCCCAAATATTATTTGGAAGAGTACTATTTTTCAAAGTTGCCAAGAAGAACATCAAAAATTTAAATACTAGGAATAATCACAGGTCAATATTTCAGTGGTGTTTGTACTCTGGATTTACCTTTTAAAATTATATGCACCCTTTTCTAAACCTACCCTGCTGGTTTGTTTTCATTTGGGTAATTTTTTTGTTTTATTGCCTGTCTATTCTGTTCCAGAATGTATTAATTATTATTTAACTGATATATTAGACCAGAGTTGGGAGAACGGAGAAGAATTTCTGTTGTACCAGACATCTCACATGTGTACAATAAAGGCCCAGTTCTTTGCCTTTGACTTAGACAAAACAGTAGGGAAATATTCACCTGCTGCCTCATAGCCAAGGGGCACTAATGAGCATGTCACCTCAGTAATGCTAATGAGCAGTGGTAACTTCAGTTACCATCAACAACAGCTTAAGTAAAGCATATCTGTAATCTGTTAATTAAAATCTAGTTAAGAAACTGCTTTGACATACTTAGGTTTACAACATAGCTCAATAATAATAATCTTGTTTAAGAAGCATTTGAGTATGGAACACAAAGACATTTCTTTCATTTGAAATAATCCAAATGTCATTATAGGGATATATCCAGCCCCCAGGAAATCTGTACCATGGGAAAGGTTCTAGGATCTAACACAGCAGTCTATTTCACAGTGATGATATGTGAAATAATTGCTTCGAATTATGGAAATTGCAATCACATTAAAGACAGTGACAGGTCACTTTTCCCCAGCATGGCCTCCTTGTCAGATAAACACATGTTCTACAGTAGATATATATTGATAAATCATATGATATTGTGCTTAGGCACAAACTCTTCTCCCTAAGGAAAACAGGGAAGTTGCATGAGCAGTATGTTATCTTTTATAAGTAACTTAGCAACTGCAACTTGTTCACTTGTTCTAGTGCCAAAAACAAAATCTAAGGGTTGTAGTCAGAATTTTGCTTCAATGCTTTTTTCCTTCTATCATTAGAGTCTCCATATCCAGAACTGTAAGTGTTATGTACCCCTGATGTGGGGAATCCTGCTTAGAGTAGAACTTCAGCTACACTACTCAGCAGAGGCAGGGAGCTGTCTGTCTCCTTAAGGAATAATCCACAAATGATTGCTGTGATTATAAATACATTATTTAGCATTTCACTCTTT
>NW_008235964.1:891200-916137 GCF_000691975.1 Corvus brachyrhynchos | reverse complement strand
CTTTCCTTTTTTTAATGTATATATGTTACTATAATCTATATTATAAACCATAATAGTATAACTCTGCCAGCTTCTTATTCAACTAAAGCATGAAAGAGTTTCATTTTCATATCCTTCTACTAACCTTTGGCTTCTCACTTCAACTATGTGATAAATCACCATCTTGTTTGCAAAAGCCAGCTTTTCTCATTTAAGAGATGAATAATATAAGCTTCAGTGCACTACCAGATCAACCTTCCCTTGCCAATATTTCCTCACTCACATTTTGCTGCAGGCATAGTGCTACATTTTCCACTCTATAATGTAGACATGCTGAATTGCACAATCCGAAATTAAACAATCCAAACTACAAAACCACATCAAAGTAACACAAAGGAGTTAATTAGCCCCACAATAGGATTACAGATATGTTTTCCGCTGCCTCAAGTTTAGATAATTATTTCAAAATATTTTTCTGATACTGAAAAGAGAACTCAAGATTAATTCTAAATTATATAATTTGCTAATATTGACTGGCAATTTTCTGCTGACCCTGGCAAAAATCTGATGCCTCTGGAACTATGAATAATTCTAGTACTGACCAGATTACATAGTACATGTGTTGCCCCACCCAGAGTCTTCTGATATATAATACACATCTAGAAGAGTGAAAATGGACTATCATTTGTGAATAAGTATGCCAATAGCATTAAAAGCTCATAGCTAATCCAATCAGTACATTCAGTTGTGTAAGTAAAACAATCAGTTCTCTAGATTGCTGAAAGAACATAATGCTTTTAATGTGTTTCCACTTTATAATGTGAATATTATTTTAAATAATATTGTATATTTATCTTCATATTCACTTGCTCAGAATATCTGAGACTATAAAATCTTCCTCAGCTGTGTTGTAATACATTTAATTTTGTCTTATTTTTTCTTTATCAAACACTTTTAATCCATGTAGAAGTAAATATATATATTTGTAGTGACAAAGCACATTAATGTAGCATTTATAATATTTTTAAATGCTGAATTTATTTTTTAATTTTTTTTTCATTGTTCAACATTTTTGGATTAGAAATTTATAAAATAAACATAATTAAACAACTAAAATTATCTCAAAATGTTTCAACAGTTCCATTGCCTGTAAGTTTCTCAGAAGGCTGAAAACTGGTTATTACTTTCAGGGGGATCTATAAATAATCTAGAAACCTTAAATTGTGTTTCTCTCATTTCTTGTAACATGTTTGAAGATCATTCTTCCAGGAAAAATATATGAATGAAATTAATTACAATAACACAATATTAAGGATGTAAATGAGGTATTATTCTGTAGAGGTCTGATGTTCACTTTTTCTTATCTTCACTTTTCCTTCATTGTATTAAAAATTTTTGCCGTGTTTGAAGCATAAAGGAAACAAAATACAGATCTAAGGTTGCTAGATATTTTCCTTTACACTAATATTTGCCCTTGAGAATGCATTCAAGCAATTCCATGAAGTAGGAGAGAAATTGTAGATATTTAGGACAGTGTATGTTAAGACACTCAAAACTTATTACACTTAAAATCAGGTAAAATATACAGGAGAATTCTCTCTAGAAGCCAAGGACACTAAATACAAACCCATAGAGAACAGCAACAACAAAAACAAAAAGCCATTAAAAAAAAAAAAGAAAAATGGGGAGGGAGGAAAGGAAAACAATGACTACAAAGAATCTATCTCATCTGCTGCTCATTAGTGCACAGCAACTCACAGACTAGATAAGCATATAATAGGACTCCCTGCTGTTTATACCTAACCATTGTTGGATGGAAATATGTTCTATCAGCATAAATGTCTTTTATAAGACCAGCTAATGTCACATGGGAAACTCTGAAACAGTAAATTTAGGGACAACACTGTTGTAATAGGATATATCACTTCACCTTTTGCCTTGTCCCTGGAAGCCTTTATATAAAAGGGATTTATTTGCCCACCAAAGTTCACTTTCTTTTACCGCTTCTGATTATTAGATGAGGTCATATTTCTAAATTTACAGATTTGCAGCTACTTACTACTGTCTTGCTACTACAAACTCAAAATAGGATTTTCCTATGGCATGAGCTGTGATGAGTGGGAGATCATCTGTGTGGAAGGAAAGGAAAGGACACCCCACCACACACTCGTACTGAGCTCTGTGAGCCATCTGCAGCACTAACCTGAGACTTCTTTCAGATCATGCTGCTTCAGCTTTTTTCCCAGAGTAAAAGTCAGTCACTCTGTCTCCTGAGCCGCAGCAGGGACACCATGTGCTCACAGAACTTTGCTCTGGGTTCTGGCATCAGAAGTAGGAAGCTGGAGGAGTTTTACAGAACTATATAAAATTTCCACCTTCTCACTTGGGAGCCCCAGTCCCTGGTCCTGGTAGGTGACAATGAAACTTGTTTTAAGGCTTGATGGGGCAGTGTTGCTCAGCATCCTCACTGGGCTGGCATATGTTTGCCTCTTCCCCATGCCTTTCCAATAGTATTTCCCAACTCACAGAACTGCTGAATCTATGATTTTATGACTGTCTCACCTATGCCTCATGCAGTATTTCCCATTCCATTGGAAATACTTTGCTTAATAGATTTTAGGATCCCCTTTTTCTTTTCATTGCTAGTCCCAATACTTAGCTAATAATCTCTCTGGGATCAGCTCCTAGGCTTCCATTTTTTTCCTCCTTCTGTGTCCCAAAAATATTGGCTGCAGCTTTTAACAGAGTCATTTGTTATGGACCTTTATGTTCATATCCAAACATTCAATACTATTAAAATTTCATTTAGTTTATTTCAGTCTAACACTTCTTTCTTAAGGTCATCTATTTTGTTCATTATCTGCTAATTTCTTTAGCAAATTGCTTGGGTTTCTGCCAAGCCTATAAATGAGTCTATTAAAGAGGATGCATTCCATGAATAACCCTTGTAGAATTCTGAAAAAAGCCCTCTTTAAGTCCAGCAACTCTCCTTTTTTTTTCTTAATTTTATAAGATGTGTGTTAATACCTGTCCATCCCTAACCCTTTGGCTGACAAATAGCATCTCATAGCACTATATTAAATGTTTTACTGAAGTCTAAACACATTTCCTCTACTACATTTCATGTCTGAAGGAATGAATCATATGTTAAATAACAATATATTAGTACGAGTAATTGCATTTATATTTGATGAAACTGTCTTCAGTATCATCTTGCTTTCAATTTAATTCTGTTTTAAGGACTGTTTTCTTCCCTTACATTGAAGGAATACTCCACCTAAATTTAGCAAAACATAATGTAGGCATCTGGTGTAAAGTAGCCTTTTAGGTTCCAAATGAAAGATGTAAACATATGTGAGGAGTAAATCACTTCATACATTAGCACCCGTATATATACACAGACATATTTGGAATTAAATGAGATACCTATTTTCTCTCTTGAATGAACTAGGACCCATACTTTTAGATAGCTGGATCAGCCTATAGTTGGGGTTGAAGAAGATTGTGTTTTCTGACTTGAGGTTGTGAAAACCCTTATAGATTTATTTCTAAATCAAATAAAGACACTTCCCTTTTATAAATCTATTGTTAGTAATAATATTTATCTTCAAATCTTATATTATTTCCCTTATTGAAAGCAAATTTTTATTTAGCTTTGGCTCATACTCAGATCATCTTATGTTCTGCCCTTACAGAAGAGTGATCTAATTGCCTTCTCCTTTCTATTATCTCTTTCAGATACCTAAAGTTCTGACAACTGCAGTCATTGTGGAGACCAAAATTTCTATTTTAAAAATATATATTACATAAGATACGGAAAGTGGTATAAGGAAATAAAAAAGAAAAAAAGCAGATTTTATTCTGCTTTTTAAAAGAAAACCCCCCTATTGATTTTAATTGGCATGACTTAATGGACCCTAAGAAAATAGCACTGATGCAGTCAGCAGACTTGTACTGTATCTGTTTCCTCAAAGCATGTCTGGAAAAGCCTGTCTCCCGTTCCAGCCTTGCAGCCTACCCCAGCGGGTACAACAGAAGTACTTGACTAAGAACAGTAGCTGGACTGACAGCTTTTCATTCCATAGGCTTTTGCTGCTGCATTTTAACATGACCACCACAGATAGTTTTTTCTGAAAGCCAGTTGAGGGTGCCAATTCTAAGGATACTACTCTGAAAATAAGGAAAAAAAAAACCCTACTTCTGTGCTATAAACATAACTATATCCTTATGTCAATGTTATTTTTTGTGCTTTTCGGTGTCAAATTGGACAGCAGTGACACAAAGCCTGTAATATGAAGTAAAATGAATTCCAGATGGATTGCCCCAGTTCGTTATTTCAGTAGCATTCAGAACAATTTTGATTTATTTTTACTAAAAATTGTACCTTACAAAGATGTCTTTGATGGTTTAGCTCAAGGGTGTAAACACATAAATACATACTTGTACTTTAAAATGAAGACCACAAAGTCCTTAAATATCAGTAACTGTAATAGCTACTCAGATGTTGCAGTGTATGGGATTTGGAACAGTGGTCTTCATCAAAACTACCCTATAATTTCAGAATGTTATTAGCTTTTAATATATGTATAAAGTGAGACATATACACTTAAAATTCAGCTCTGAACTTACTTTATTTGGATTCAGACATCCTTATTTATCATTAACCATTCATCAGAAGAGTTCAGTGAAGTCAATTTTGAGGCAGGTGCAACCCAGTTAAAAAGGGTATATCAAGGAAGAGGGACAGGGCTTGTTCAGACAAATGAGCAAAGATGCATTTCTCCCTTGCCTAGAAGTCAGTTCATTTTCTTGGAGGAAAGCCTCTAAGGTTGTGATTCTTGTTTCCCAGGACGATTATACATGCCTTTCAGGGTATGAGATATAGGATCCAAAAACATTTCTTGATCAATTGAATACACTAATCTTTAACTTTTTGTTTGGAATTTAGATGAGTTATAGGTCTCCAGAGGCCAGTACATGTCTAGTTGAGATAGACTGAACCTCGTACTAAAAGGTGAAACAACTGCAATGGATAAACATTATTGTCTGACTTACTACATGCAGTGAGGTTTCTTTTGCATCAAAAGAGAAGACAATGAAGATGAGTTGAATATTGATTGAACTAGGTTGTTTCTATAAATTAGAGACTATGCATGGTTTCACATGTGACTTCCCAGAAGAGAAAAGTAGTTGCTTAATGATAAAACTCAAGTATTCAGTTACTAGGACAAATCAAGTGCTCCAGGTTAAACATGGCATGTATAACTGGCTGAAGTTTGCCATACCCAGCACTAATATTGGACTGAATATCAGAGCAACCCCAAGAACAAAAAATAAGAAATTCAGTCCTCCAGATACTGTATATATCATTTACTTCACACTCTCCTCAATAATATTTTTAGTCATGTGGATTCAGAGTCATTCCAACCCAAGTAAGAGCTTGGGGGTACACAAGGTACATATCCAGTAACTGAATTTCCTAATGGTTAATGGAGAGAAGTATGACCCTCCAAAGAGTAATTTAGCTTATTGCAGATCAGCCTTGCCTTCTGGAAAGGCCCATCTTTTTCCACTGACTGCATGAGCTGCTTAGTAAGACCAAAGTATTAATTAAAGCATTATAGGTGCCTGAATTTAGATAAGATGAACATATGCTTTGACTCCTACAATGAATTTAGTGACACAGATGTGGTTAGGATGTTATAAATGCTGGCATTTCCATGCTGTTTCATTTACAAACATCTTGTATTATTGGTGGAGTATGTGATAGTTTGATAGTCTTTGAGCCAGGAAAGTTATTTTCAGTCACAATGCTGGTACATTATGTATGGTGGCAGTATGTGTAGTGGGTAGTGGCAGTAAATATTTTCCTGCCTTTGCTAGTTATTTGTCTTAGCTCTCAACTGCAGAGAACCACCTACTCAACTGCAAGAATAGTTCTGTCCCTATGCCATTGAGTCTTCACTGCAGACTCTGGGACCACCAGCAAGGTCCAAATATCTGAGCTCCAGACTGTCTACACAGTTTGCCAGTTACTATTTACTTGCTAGCCAAGTAATTGCATGCTTCATGTCTTGTACTAATAAAGACATTTAATCCCATTTACTTCACTTAAAAAGGAGAAAAAAAGTTGCAGCTAGCATTCATGACAATGTTATTAGAATATATGTCAATCAGAGTTTGGTTTTAGGCCAAAGGAAATTACAGATACACCATTATTTCTATTAATTGCAACGAAAGTACTTTTCAAAACCTCACTAAATGCTAAGGAAATTGCCATCAGAAATTACATGGTATAGTGGTAACTCAAGCTTTCGTAGCAATTGCAGTTCACTTGCAATTTCAATTGTTTTCAGTCAAGTGCATTAGAAATTGCCAGGGTTGCTGTTAAGGCTTCCAGGGAAACAGGCATGTGGCAATACTTGCACAAAGTCAGAAGACTGGGCTCTGCTTTCAATTTTACATCCATGAAATCATTCCTAACACTCTCAAATAAGATCTCAGGACCACATTTAGAGGACAGGTTAATGACATTGCCCTTGCATAATAGCCTGGAAATATTTAAGCTTAGAAGCACAATTTCTTTTTCGTAAAGATGCAGATATATGGCTAACACCTTAAAAAATCTGACATTAAAGGTACCCCATCCAACTCCAGAAATCTGATATTTAGGTATATTCTGGTTGTCTAATCTAAAACAGGGAAGTGAGTTTTTCTAGGAAGACAGTTGTTCAACTCCCCATTGTAAAGTCCAACATTGCTGAGATGAATTGTGCTCTAGAGAGGCTTATTTCTCCTCACTGGTTTTAAACGATGCCCACATGACAAACTCAGGTAGAGCTGTTGGTGCAAGAATTTTCTAACCCTATTTATAGGCATATTATCAATAAAATAGATTTCACTGCTCCCAATCCACATAGCTCACTTGCAGTTACAAAGTTAAGAACTGACTTTATCTGATGGTCCATCTGTCTTTAAGATCTTTGGATTTCAGAATCTGCTCACAGCCCATTGATAGGATCATTATTATCTTCGTACACAGACTATGTTTCTGATGGTTTTTTCCCCTTAGCACTCTCTGTTAAGCACTTTGTTTTTTCTCTCCAGTCCTCTCAGATTGCTTACATTATCAAGCCAACACTAGAGAAGCTATAAAGCATCTGAATAATTTCCACTATGATTCTGTGGTAAGTAAACAAAACTATTCTGTCCTGCCACATAGAGATTAAACTTCAGGTTTTACCAAGATGCCCATTGTCACCTATTCATGCATGGCTGAGCTGCAGTACCATCTCCTGTGCAGCACTTGAAGCAAAATTTCCAGATCTCTTTCAGTTACTCTGGTAAAACATTTGGCACAGTGTATCCAAGAATAATGTTTAACTTTCATGTTTTGCTGGCAGTTAGCTTAGTTGAATAGGTTATCAGTAGATCAAAATATCTGAAAACATGGTGATTGAAATTAAATAATAAATATCAATCTGCCTGAACTTGAACCAGAACTTTAGGAGGCAACTTTAACATTCATGCTTCAGTTTTCATTATTGTTTGAAGTTTTTAATCCAAGAAAACAATATGAAGGGCAGCCTCCTGGTTAAAGCTGGGCTGAAAGCTTTTTTGTTTAGCATTTCTTAGCTATTATTCTGGTTATAGGATAATCTTCCAAGGAAGTATTTAAAAGGCTCTTACACACCATCTTCCAAAAAAGTGTATTTCAAAATTCCCTTGACAGAATATTCAGACTAACATTACATTAGTGAACATAACAAACACCCACAATGACTTTATATTGTAGTCTTAAAAGCCAAATTGTTGATGACTGTTCAGATCACCTTTACCATCTCAAATCTCATCAGAATAAACAAAATAACATTCTCTTTGTTCAGCAGTCATGAGGGGTAAAGTAAATCACTGTGGCCAAAGCTAAGCCTGTCACACCAAATAGTGAAATTCCTCTGACAGCCCCCGTTCCTGCTGCAATCACATAGTGTCTTCAGGTCTGCCCATGGAGGGTCCACAGACAGCAGAGGGGATGTTATTAAAACTGTTAGAAGTTTGGATGATTATGGAAAATAATTGGTTAAAAACCAGTCTCCCTCACTGCCTGTGAATAATATCAATGAGGAACAGATCACACAACTTCACACAACTTGATCTTGTATTACAATTTACCAAGGCTTCAAAAATTAGGCAACCTATGAAAGTGTTCTTAGGAAAATCAGAACGAGAACCATTGCTTCTGAACCAGCTGGAGGATTTCACAAGGCTTCTCTTTCCCCTGGCCTGTTTAAACCCTCTAAACTGGCCTATGAGAAATTTCCAGATCAAAGTGTCTTTTCCATACTGATGTGCCTATATGTCCATGCAGGTTTTAAAATAATGAAATCTGTCTGTCTGGAAAAAATAAATTTATGTACACAGAATCTTAAGAAACAATGAACCTACAAGCTCAGCAACACACATTCTCATCTAAAATGTTGTAGCCTCCTATGTAGAATATTTACAATTATTACATAAGAAAAGTTAAAGTATCAATTCCAACCATTCCTTTTATTGAACTGGTTATCTCTGAAATAAATTGATTTTATTTCTTTTTCAAATCAAAGTAAATCTATATTTATGGTATCATGGTAATTCTTGTTTGATTTATGGCTGATGTCATTTTATTCTACAATAACTCACTTAAATATAGTAGCAATTTTGAACCAAACACCTTATTATTTTAAAGACACCAAAGAGATTCTTCTGATCATAAAATATATCCAGCCATCAAGTTACATTTGAGAAGGATTTTTTCAGTGGACTTCATTCCTTTTTAATTTTGTAGGTCTGACCAAGAGATTAATAATTATAAATTGTCTCCATATGTTTATCATTAATATTTAAATTGATATTTTCTTGTCCTTCTTGTCAGAATGCATTTACTTCAGAGAGAAGGGTTTTTGAGGCTCCTTCACCATTTTTTTTTGTATCATATTAATCTCAAAACTAGTAACACTGAGGCAGTGGAGTCCATAATTACTGGTATAGATATACTCATAGAAATAAATTTTTATAATTTTAAGAGTGCAAATCTTGTGCAGAAATCTCAAGTTTCACTTCATTTTATTTAGTCAAGACCAATAATCTCCTAATCCTTAGGAGACTCTGCAAGCACAAACAGAAGCAGCCAGCTGTAAAGGAGCTGTGCTGAAGTAGCAGTGAGGAAAACCTGTCACCGAAATACCATAATGCTTTCGCCAAAGCCTTCAGGCAACTTCTCCTCTTTCATGCAACCACTTAGTTTTGAAATGCCTGCCTTGTGCTAAAACTGCCATATCATTAAATCAATCTCTTTTTTGGTCTCAACTATTCCAGTTATTAAAAGATATAATCAACATCTTCGATGGATTAAGTAATGATCCAATAAAACTGCATTCAACCAAAAGATAGATTTTAACCATGTAACTTCTATGTTGGAGAGCTCCTTTATGAGAAAAAAGGAATGCAAAAAATACCAATTGGTTCTAATTAGTCTATACCTGTTGTAAAATGCAGTGAGATAATCTCTTTTATTAACAGATGATTAATACTTAAGATTTAAATCCTTCAAAATACAGGCTAATGCAGGTATCACTGTAATCAGAAGCACCTGATGATAGGGAAAGTCACATCCCTAAACTTAATTAAGTATAGACATAACAAAGAAACATTTATAAAAATACTGTTGTTTTTTTTTTTTTTTTTGCTTGAGGCACTAAAATTACAATAGCAATTACAATATACACCTAGCAACTGCCTACTAGTTAAAGACGATATTGCAAAATAACCCTGAAATAGCTGTACCAAATGCTTGCCTTCATGTCTAAAGAACAAGCTGCCTATTGGACTGCAAATGGGTCTTTAATAACTGAGAGTCTCCTCAGAGGAATGAAATATTTTTACTCCTTTCTAAAGGGACAAACCACTGTGTATGTTTAATTATCATTCTAGAAGCTGAGAAGCTGAAAAAAAATTAATTAAAATGAAGAAGAGTGTAAAGCAAATGTGATTAAAACTACAAAAATGTCTATTCTGTGTTCATGATACCAAAGGAGGTTTAAATTATATATGAGAATTGTTCTTTCCCTTAATTTTCCATAATAACTGTTAATCTTTTTATCTCTTGTTAGTTTTAATTTGAAGATAACTGAAGTTCTATTACAAAAAAAAATATTAACAGAATGTGCATTAACTATTTTTAACTGTATATGGATTTAATGTGATTTAATAATTCTTTTCATATCTTTGTCTATCTTGGATATTCACTGCTGCATATCTAAGGTATTTAAACCACTATTCTGTACTATGTCAAGGCAAGGAGCATAGCAACTCAACTTCATCCCCACCTTTCAAATTTTAGAACATGCATGAGCCTCTCATTATTCCTTGAGGAGTGACAAGACGTCAACACAGAAATCTTGGATGCCAGAAGAAACTGTTCATTTCTCCTCCACAGACCTGAAGGAGGAACAGAACGAGAAATCTGCTTCTGAAAACCTTGAAATGCTATTGCTCAGGAGTCAGACCTTCTGCTCCTGCAGCTGGCTGCACCAATGGGCCCAGACATATCTTCAGTTAAGAAAGTTGTCCATTGGTTTATATGCAGAATACTAAATATTGCTATTCTAGCTGATCAGGAAAAACACGCCCAATTAAAAATTGAAATAAAGGGAAAAAAAATGTTCTTGTTCATAATACTAACGGGTTTCTTTTGTTAATTTAGACCATTAATTGTCTTCATATTTTTCAAAATGTTCTCCTATCCTTGAATTTTCTGCCACGTTATATCTTTTTAAAAATTTAAAATATAGCCAAAAATTAGCCAATATGTGGCTATTATCTTTTCTACTAATTTTTAATGTCTGCAAATTCCATTATGGGATTAAGTCATTGATTTACCATAGTGGAATTTGCACCCTTTCTACTTTCATCTCAGCTTTTATACAACTTTTAGTAGTAAAATCATGCTAATATCATCAGAGAGTGAGATAATAGAGGCTTATGACCCTTAATGCTAGTTGTCTAAAAATTAGATGTTCAGTCTAAACAAGTACAGAGTGATCCTACATCTCTGTTCATTTAACAACAACAGGGAGTCACTTGGAGACAGAAATCCGGCTCACCTCTCACATGAATTACCTTTGGGAGCATTTCTTTTTTTCCATGGGCCATAGAGAAAATCTGAGCTAAATGAACTCTTAAAACAAAGTTAGGTGTGATGACTGTAAGCCTTAGTTAAACATATTTTAGAGTGGTCTTTTTCTCCTCTGTGTGTTTTATAGTTGTTTTTGGCAAGCTTTATTTTCTAAATTACTTTCTTATTATGCTATTGGAAAATTTTTACGATTATCATTAAATAACATTTTAAAAAGTAATGGGTTTATTATGGGAAGTTATTTTCTCCAGTATGCAGACAATGACACTTTTTGAATAAGCTTTGTTTTTCGTATTTTCTAGTTTATATGTAATGCACAGAGCACAGTTTTCTGATAACTGTATTACTGCAGGTGGTGTAAATCTGAAAAACTATTCATCTATAGTATTTAAAGAACAACAGTTATGATTTAAGATCACAAGTGCATTAAAGTCTTGTCTACTACTGAAACAGATCCTGACACATCTGGGATTTGACTGAGAACATTATCTCACAAATTGGTCATTAATTGCTGTTGAAAATCAATTCACTGAAATAATGGCTTGAAAGTATTGCTGAACGGTTGGTCATGAAGGATATATATGAGTGAAGATAAAATGCTTTAATTTCAGCTGCAATTTATAAGTTATGTCTGGGGTGCCAATCACATCTAATAGTCAGGGCACCTCTTCCAGTGGTCGGAAATCCTGTCAGCATTTTCGCAAGTGGAAAGTAATTGAATTAACTGCAAAATGCTAACATTATCCCTTTTCATGTGCACTGAAAAGAAAAAAATATTACATGTCTTAGAAAGACTGAAATGTTTCAAGACAGAAGCAATTAGGGGGCACAACAGCAGACTGACCCCCTTTCGATTCTAGATTGCATGGGTCTCTCTGCTACATTATATGAAGGAGCTAAAAGTATAGGCATTAACTTGCAAAAGGAAAAAAACAGCAGGGACCTAAAGCTGTGTCTCAGGGAAGTCAAAAGGTTCTATAATTGACTAGAAGAGGATTAAGACCTGCTACTCAGCACACAATATATACATTGTGTGCATGTAGGTATACACACACAGTACCATAGTATTCAATATAGTAAATATTATAACCCAGTATTAAGTAATATATTAGCAGGTTCATTGGC
The DNA here is from genome assembly GCF_000691975.1 of Corvus brachyrhynchos. NCBI lineage: Eukaryota > Metazoa > Chordata > Aves > Passeriformes > Corvidae > Corvus > Corvus brachyrhynchos. Next base: position 903,857 of record NW_008235964.1, on the reverse strand, counting down.
AGTAGGGTTAGTCATAATGAGCTAAGAAAAGTCAGATGAACAGATGTTAAATTTCCATAGGGCCATTCAGCTGTTTTCTCAGCATAATGAAGAGGGTACTTTTATCTTTTCTGTCGCTTAGTAAAGGCACACAAGAATAAAAAATATTACTTTTAATTACCATAGCAACACCATAAATAGGCATGTCCCATTGTAGCCATATTTTACTCTCCTTCATAACACCTGGTTACATAACACAATATACTTAAAAAATAAGTTACCTAAAATACTTTGTTTCTGTCTTCACCTAACATAAGTAAAAGATTTGTTTGCAAGTGTATTGCATGAAAACCTTTTCTTGTTGAAATCAATAGGACTTAGGTTCTACTAGGATTCACTTGACCACAATTTCACCTGCAATTGAGGACCAAAATGTTTATTATGACTATTTATTTTGACCTCTTTCATTATACAGGGTGTAAAATTTAATGAAGTAATTTCTGCATCAAGCCTAATAACTTCCTGATGAGCTTAAGTACATGATTTAGAGAAACACTCAGCTATAGCTGCTCCATCACTTTGGTTAGAAAACTCTCCCAACAATTAATTATTCTCATTATTAAAAAAAAAGTCTACATAATTTCCTATCCAAATCTGTCTTATAATGCCTTTTTCTGTTACACTGTCTATATTTTAAAAAGATAAATTACTCTGTGCTGGCAATTTTGGAAGCATTTCATATGAACTCAAGAGAAACATCAGTGCTTTTTTTTTCCTTTAACTTTACGTGGCCATTCAGGCATGGTGATGGGCAAGATGCCATTAGATATTTTCCTAATTAACACAATTTAGTCTCAGTTGAAGACATAAATGTTCTCTGAAGCAAAGATGACAAAAGCAGACTAAAAGACCAAATTACACAAGTGAGCCAAATTGATTCTTAAGACATAAGACAAGTTATGTATGTCAAATAAAGTGAGAGGCGGACAAGCCAGAATGGTTCTTTTCAAGAAAAGAAAGAAAAAACATAATTATGCCTTTTCAAGAAAAAAAGCACCATAAAACAGTACTGCTCCATGGCCCAAACAAACTTAACACAGGAATGTCTTAAAATATAAAGGATAGAATAAATAGCAGAATCATCACTATGATTCATTCAAATTAATAATTTCCAAAGAGGGAATCTGGATTAAAAATTTATATACTTTGTCTACAACCCCTTAAGAGATGGTAGCTGAGATTTTGCTCATTCAAGTTGCCAAATATGTTAAGGAGTTTACAAATTTGTGAGCAAGGAATTTGATTCAGTGCCTTCAGCTCAAGGCTAGCCTATAAAAAGCATGTCTTCATGGAGAAAGAGGCAAAAGAGAAGAAAACAGATGCTGAGAAGAATGAAAAGGGAAGTCATCCTTTGTTTCACTGAAGCCAAGGAGTGGTGTTCCTTGAAAACAAAACTGCGACATGACCTAAGTATGCTCCACATAGTCTAAAGAGATCTGATATTTCTGATTATAATCCCTTTTTCATCAGAAACTGGGGGTTTAACTACCTTGCACAGTCTTCAGGACAATTTGTCCTTAACACCTGTTCTTATTTTTCTGAAAAATAAACTCCTTATAAAGCTGTTTCAGACAGGAGAGATGTGAAGGATTTGTTTACAAGCTTATAATCAACAGCATATGAACTCTATAGTGAGGATAAAGTTACACATGCTAACCTCTTGCCTTATTCATGGAGATCTGAAGTTTGGCCTGTGATATAAAGTCTCAACATGAATGACCTTGTGAGCCATAATTAAAATTCCTTGAAACAAAAGTTTTTCAAAGGTTTTAATAGTTTGCAGCCCTGGCATGTGTAGCCCACACTACTGGGACACTGACTTGGGTGAACTCACTACAGCTGATATCTCACTACAGCAAAATGTGGGGATGAGATACAAAGTTTTGCTTTGGAATAACTGATGGTTTTCACCCATTAGTGTCAGTGTGGGTCAGCTTTTTTCTCACATCAAAAGAAAGACCAAAAAAAAAGTGCAATTACTGTTTTATTTCCTTTTAATTAATGGAAAGCTAATGAAAATTACTCTTTACATAAATATAAATGAAAAATGTAAACTTGATTTTGTCCTAGTAAATCATAATACTAAAGACTTTTAGAAATTGATTCTAAATAAAGGGGACTCCATCTGCTCTGATTTCAGGAAGGGTGGAAAACCTTCTCTTTTGGAAACATTTTCATGTGTATTAATACTACAAACAGAAGCGTCTTTCTACTTTCTTAAGGAAGCTGAATGTTACACTTGAAGCATACTACACAGAATCTAGCCTATGAATGAATGTATTATCCTTCCCATTTCTCCAAAAGAGGAATTTTTTCCCCTTGGAGGAGTGTGGGCACTCAAACAGCTAAGCTTGCTGAAACCTCACTGCTGGGGAACAGAACCATGTTTTAATGGAAAACTTCCTTATGGAAATGCAAATTTCTTGCTATAAACTTCCAATATATGGGAAACATATATCCTTTAAATAATGTCCATAAAGAAATAACTGACATTGAACTTCTGTTCTTTGTGTGAATATTATTTTCACCACATTAGTTTCTTCTTTTTTAGTTAAGTACAAATATGTGAATGATAAAAGTATACATTTCTAAAAAGGGGTAACTAAAGACTAGTTCATGCACTAACTAGTGAACGAAAATCTCTGTACAACCTGTGCACAGAATTATAACTGAGCAAATGGTACAGTGCTAACCCACAGCACAGGAACAATTACTGAAAGGGTTTTATGAAAATGTGTATTTAAAGAAGAACGAAACTTTATGAAACAAAAGTGTGGTGATATGCGTGTACACATATATCTATGTATCTCTATGTATACATGTGTAAAGACACACATCAAAGAAGTGTGTCTATACACACGCTACATCATTATACATATTAACACATAAACACACGCATACACTATTATCCTCATCTTCACATTTATTTTCATCTTACTGTTTCAGAAGGTCGGGAACCCAGAATACAGAGAATACTTCTCTGCCTGTTTTGAAGGGTTCTACCCCCCTGGACAACACTATTTTTGACCTTCACCCATGGAGAAAATTGCCTACCCTCTGGGAAGAATTAGAATCTACAATGGTGTGAATTAGGTGATAGAATAGAATGCAAGGTTGTCACAGGGTGAAAAATCTAGAGTTTTTGGGTTTATTAGTATAGTAAGTAGATAAAAGCAAAAAACATCAAAATGGAGAATTGTTATTATTCTCCAGACCTTCTTCTTCTTCTTCATCTACTCCATATTCTGTGGTAGAAGCAGTCTGGGATGATTGGATAAAGAATTCTGCAGTTCCTGCCTGTGTGACTAGATGATTCATTTAACATTGGTAGAAAAGTGAAAATATCTTGCATTTTAAGTTTTCATTGGGTAATTTACCTTTAAAAAGGCTGTGTAATCTTGATAATTCAGCTTTTCCTGTATTCTCTGCTTCACGCTATGTCTGGGTCACATCAGTGGCTTGTACTTTTCTGGTAAGACTTAATAAACAACAAGTGAAGAAAGAGAAGGCCAAAAGTCCCGTTCGTCTCGGACTCCTGGCAAAGGCTCTAAAAAGTCTCCCCCATCAGGGGAGACACAATTAAGGCGCAGACTGTGTCAAGAAGAATATATGATCACTGGAAAATGAGGCTGACAATTATTTCATCTTTTTCTAATGCCAAGCAGTTGTTTTTAAAAATGTGCAGCTGGAGCCCAGTGCCTCACTCGTGTTGGTAAAGTTTTCATTGAACTTCAAGAGCGTAAACTTACTACCTGATGCTGGATTGTATCAGTTCAAGGATACACTTTCCTACTATTTTACTAAGAACACTACTAAATCTTTAGGGATTCTTCTTGCAAATCACTGAAGTTTTAATGCATGAAATTTGGCTACATCCAGTAGTTCTTGGTTGTGCTGGCTTCCCAGAGTGTGATTACAGTGAGAGAGAGCAAAACTAAAACATCTTTTCCCTGTTTTGATGTAAAAGCAGCAAACTAGGTGCACAAAAAGAATAAGTTATTTTTCAGATTATGAGAAAAAGGCACTTGAATGGAGACGCAAAAACTCTTCCACATTTTGCTTCTTTTACCAAGGCAATTATTCAGTAAGGCAAAGAAAAGATTGCCACTGGTCTTCTGTAGGTGTATGCTCTGATTGGTACCAACATTCTTATTCAGAACACTAATTAAGCATAATTGCCATCCTAAAGAAAAATGGATTAATATTGAGCTGAAGGGATTTATCATGGATGACTGTGGGAGCAAAAAATATTTTCTCTGTAGATATATTCACAGGAACATTAACATTTTAACTTTATTAGAGTATTTGAACATGAATGCATTTCCACAGACCCTGAAATACAGGGACACGTGAAATTCTTCCCTGGAGAAGAGTAAAGCTGTAGAAAGAAGTATTCCTGCTCCTTGGAAACACCCAGCTGCACTGCCACTAAATGGGTGTTTAAAAGGGTTACACCTGACAGGTATCCAAGAGTGAAGCTGTAAAAGCTGCAAGCCTTCTAGAGTTAGGAACTACATCTTTACATTTCTATTGTGATGCATACAGTCTCTGTTGTACTTCTCACTGTGAGATTCATGATGAACACAATGGAAGGAATGAAGCAGAATCATGATCTCAGATTTGCTAATGACCTCATCGGAGTTACTTTACATGCCCTCAATTCAAGCTGAAAGCATTTGAAAATACAAACATCATGAAGAAGTGGCTCTTTGCAAACCCATACATGTAAACTCTAATCCTCAGTACTCACTTTGCTGTTGAAACAAACTAGTCCTTTATTTTGACTCCAAGTAGGAGGCTGCATGTAACTCCTGGGCAGCCCAGGGAAACACTGTGAGTCACAGACCTCCATCTGAGTCATAATTCATCCCTTGCTTCCTCCTTTCATCCTCAGCCTTTCCATTTGCTTATGGTCTTTTCCAGAAATAAATTCCTGTGCCACCTCCATGCCAGCTCAGCTATGCTGGCCAGCAAGTGGAAGAACTGAGCCAAAGGCAACATTAATTCCCAGTTCCCAGGGTGTTACCCAGGATGGGCAGGCAGCAGAGCCTGCCCAGAGCTCCAGGCAGCCCTGCCAGTCTGGGAGGCTCATGAAGGAATACAAAGCAGTTGTGGGTTGTCCTGTGTTTACCCTTTTATGTGGGCATTTCACCCTTGTACTTAACCTAACCATTCTCGTTAAGACCAGAGATCCAGAGTCCAGATGAAACTCTGAACTGCACATGGGTTTCAGTGATTCAAGAAGTAAAAAAACATTAATGATGTATAAATAAACAAGTACAACTAGCTACTGGCAGCAAGTCTCCCAGGGACTATTGGCTAATAGGCTTCCAGATGGAAGAAAAATTTAGTGTCCAGGCACTGTCTGATTTAATACATTTATCTGTTTTCTCATTTGTCAGCAAAAACAAACTTTCTTTTACAGAACAGGCCTGCAAAAGCTGAAAATCTTCAAAGCAATTAAAATGGAACTTCTAAATCACCAAATCCCCAGACTGAATCAGTTACAGGTAAGTGGGATCTGTCTCTCCCAGACTCATATTTTCACTGCAAATGCTGATTTTTAAGGCTCTGAGAATAACCTATTAGTACCACTTATAATACATTAACTTTCTCACATACTTTTAAATTACTTGGCTCCTGTTCAGAGTTTAAAATAGAAATTGATGTGAGAAGTAAGGCAGGGTTGCAGCAGTCTCGAAGAAAGCTAAATTCAGTGCTACAGTGCAGAAGATACATGCAGTTTTTATTAGCTGTGTAATAAAATTCTGCAATGAAGATAACATTTAAAGCAATTAGAAATTCAGTTTGAAATACTCAAAGTTGGTATGCTGACAACTGACTAAATATATGGAGGATTTCAGGATATCCAGAATTTCCTTAGCCAGGACATTGCTGTAGTTTTCAGGTTGCCATATGATAGCCTTACTTTCACCTGTATCCTCTCCTTAATGACTTAAATGTTTTTATAAAAGTGATAGCTGTGGTGGGAGGGCAGACAGGGGATCTCAACACAATATCAAAATTCTCCACTGGAGGTGAAAAATAAAGAGTTGAATTGCCACCAGCCAAAGAAGGAAGTTGGGTTCAGACCTCTTACATCTCAAAGCAAAAATGTTCTACATATTAAGTTAGGTGGGAATGAAGATATGTCAAGAGAGAAAAACTGATACCTCATCTCCAGTGTAAAAAGTAGATGATTACCTTTAAAAAGTAAAAAGGTTTATAGTTTTTATAGTTCTGTCTTGTAGATATCTGAAGCTCTAAATTACATGGGGGCTGGCACTACAACATTGGACCTAGCACAGTGCAGCTCCTCAGTTTGTTTCTGATTTTTGCAGTGTGTTGTCAGTTCTCTCTCTGCTGAGATATGTAACTTTCACATGGAGGGGACACTGAAGATACAGGGCCTTAGTGTTTATTACAGAGGACAAGAGTATCAATTAAGTAGTGGAATACCCGAATATTTTATTGAATGAACCAGTATCTTGAGATGCCTTCATCCTTTTTCTGGTCCATTCTCCCATATCTCACCTTGGGGAGATAGCAGCAGAAACAGTTGATTCCAGGTTTGTTCAATTTAGATTATGACCAAGAAGCAGGATTTGACTTCTTTGTTTTTATGGTATTATCTCATATTTGCCTAAATACCTTCTAAAATCAAGCTTCTAATTGTTCCTGATCCTAATTAGGCATCTGTTCATGAGAAAGATAGATTGAACACAAAATTCACCTTAACAGTTATTTAATGATCCTGTTCCTTACTGCATGATATTTTCAATTTATTTCTTTGTAGACAGTTACTTTTCAAGATTACACCCATTATGATAATTTTTTTTTTTCATATTTCATCTCTCCTCAAGTGTAAATTGTTCCTGATTATTATGCAAAGTTGATGGGGAGGTAAGGTAAATAAACAAACACAAAAGTTCAACAAATGGAATATAATCCTACCAAATATTTTCCACGTTCAATTTTATGTAAAATTTTTGGTGGAATAATTTGGAAAGAAAATAGGTTGTATTTTGGGGTGGTTTTTTTTAATAACATTTTGTGACTTTAAAATAAAACATGAAAAATCAATTTTTATATGAAGATATCAAAGAAATAAGAGTTTTTAAGTTACAGCTCTTGAAAATGGGCTGAAACACCACAAAATGTCTCTCTTCAGTATTTTTAATGCATTTCTTAAAGATGCCATCCTTAGCAAAGCCTATATACTTTTTAATCTGGAAATGGCTCTGTCTCAATGAATGTAGATGCTGTGCTAGAAAATATTTCTGCAATAAGAAATATACAAGCTTAACTCATTGTGTCTGAAAGTTACTGGGGCTTGGAGAGATCCATGGAGTTGAGGCAGTATGGGGGAAGAATTTCATGGGCTGCAGAAGCTGTTTAGCTATGAAGGGAAGGGACAGAGATAGAAGATTCTCAAGCTCTTGTCACTTGTCTATATAAGTTAGACGAATGGCTAATAATAATATTTGAGATGTGGCACCAGCATGGGTAGCTTAAACTGACTAACTTTTCACACTTGCCATGCACAAGCATGCTGTTGCCTGACCTCTGCCTTGAAGAGGGCACTAAAAATTATATAAATGCAGCAGACACATGTTGGCTTTCCAAATGAGTAAACCAAGCAGATGGCTTATTTAATGAGAACCATTATTAATGAGTGTCGTACATCTTCTAAAGTGCTCTGAGATCTCCAAGGGAAAAGCAAAGTCTTAATACAAATAAATGACACAGAAATTAATAGCTATAATAGCAAAATATAATTTAAATCAATTTAATCTCCACTGTCACTCAAAGAATGGCCACAGTATAGCACTATGAAATACTGGATTTTACTTTTGACCACAAGCACCCCTGTCATTCTGACATCAAATTTTCAAATTGTTCTCTTGTTTGAATAAGGCCACTTATGTATAATTTTACACTCTCATTTTATATATTCACTTTTCATATGAACTGTATTTCCATTCCAACTAGATTTTAACCACAGTAAATAGCCTTTTTAAATATCTTTTTTCTCTCATGTTGCTTTTTAATAGGTGTTTCTTTCAGACATGAGCAATAGAACTTGAGATATCTTCCAATTTGTAGTCATGCCTTCTTCCACTCTAAATTTTCCATGTTCCTAACTCTTATTTCTGTCAAACAGAAAGAATAAGATTCAGATCTGATTCTGAAGGTAAAGAAAGAACAGGATATTATCATGTTAAAAATGAATGACTCAAAAGTCAACGTGGGTGATGTCAGATGGCTCCAAGAAATTTCAGATGACCATACATTGCCTTCTGTGCTGTGCAATTACAAATTCAGAAACTAGATTTTAAACCCTATTTTACCTGTATAAATCACACAGTAGCACTCATGTCTGTGCAGTAGTATGTGCTGCAGACAACTCAATTTTTTTTCTGTATGATTAAACCAATACGAGTAATGAATTCTACCTTTGCATATAAAAACTGAATTAAATTCTCAGAAGAATAACATTAAAAAGCCAGGTTTCACTAGATTCCAAGATCAGAAAAACTAGAAACATCTCACTAAATCCTATGGATAATGCCAGAATAGTAGTGAATTTCTCTAATGCTTAATTTTCCAGCAAGAAGTGGCGGTATAAGGATATAAAACTGAGTTTAATACTACAGATATTTTCAGACAAAAGGCAATCTGTGCTCCCTGGAAACAGAAGAATCTTCCTACAGATTTATACAAATGTCACCCTAATCTCACTCACATCCATACTAGAAAAAGGCAATAATATCTTCAAAAATATTAATAACTAAAGACATATAGATATGCCAGACTGTTGTAATTCAATTAATATTAGAAAAGCATTGTGTTGTGCTTGAAACTGGTGTGTTTATGAATATTTTATACAAAATTTATATGTAATTTAATATATAAAACACTTTAGAGAGAATGATAAATAGAAGCTGTGCTAGAATATATTACCAGATATAGGTGTATTCGTTTTCATAGCTGCCTTTCAGTAATTCATACTTTTCTTACAAGAATATTTTTATACTTTTCTCATAAGAAGGTAATTAAATATGTTGTTAAACTGCTCTATGTGGAACAATAAATTAGAATTATACTTAAAATAATTTAAAAATTAACTACTTTATTTAAAGAATTATCACCTGAAAATCACCTGTTGTTCTCCTCCTCAAAGACAAGTGTATGTCAAAGGGCTACATTATGTATCATTTGAGAGGTACATGGGTACTTTCAGAAATAACTCATTAGGAGAATTAATAGTAAATGATAGGATTTTCAAAGGATTTTAAGTAGATTAGATAAGGAGTTGGTCACTGAAATCCCACATGCTTCATTGAAAATGTCAGCTAACATGAACCTTTCAGTGACAAAGCCACACGTGCACTGTCACTCATTTATGGTTATATTGTATTTAGTTATAATGTATGTGAGCCAAACACAAATCTAAGCATTCAAACAGAACCTTCATTAAAAATCCAAGTCGCCAGCCAAAGGAGTAAGTTAGTGTTTAACTAAAACTAAAGTGGCCAAGTTAAAGAAAAGTTTATTTTGTTTTCAGGTTATATGTGCCTGAAAAGAAACAAGTTGCTTTAGTTTCTTTGTGAAAAATATATTTATTCTTTTTCATTAAGTAAAAAATTTCCATGAAGAATTCCACTTCTCAGGTACTTCCATAAAAAAAATCCTTTCCAGAAATGATTGCAAAATCAATTCACATTTATATTTATTGTTTATGAAGCTTTAGGTCAGTAGGGATGAACTCTCTAGCAGAGTTATCAGTAATGTAAATGGATTGAGTGGAACTGCTAGTTAAAATCCTGTGATAATCCAGACATGGCATCTTAAACTCTGCATTTGCATTTATGCCTCTGTTTATGTAAGACTTTAATTTAGAATATAATTGGGAATGGTGCTAAAAATGTTAAGTATAGTGGGATGGATCCCAGAAAGCTGTTCAGTTGTTATATCAAATATCAAGTCATACTGATGCTTCATGAAAACTGAATGTTTGCAGAGTTCCTAGATATAACCAAACTATTAAAATGATAGTTGCTTTTCTGAATTTAAAACTAATTGCTCATTATTAAATATCTCTAAGTATTTTAATTAGGTATACTTACTTATGTTTCTAAAGAAAATATATCCTGGAAATCTCTTTCTTTTAAAGAAAGGAATACTGCTGAATCCATGCTTCTCTCTGGTCTCTTTTCTAAAGGCTTTTTGTTTTTAATAAAACCAATGTGATGTCATTTTTGTTGTTAGTGTGTAATCTTTTTTCCATTTTCAGTGCTTTCTAAAACAGTGAAATCCATTAAAGTCAGAGAAAACATTATGCTATACGTAACAGAGTATCCTTTTTAACCAGAATTACTTTCTTTTTCCCTGAGGATGGAAAAAATATGCTGTGGTTAAACAGGATAAAACTTCCTAAATTTTTTTCTTTCTTTTTAAATTCAGGCATGCAGTAGCAGCTAAAATGATATATTTCATATGTTTGCCTAAAGTCCAATGAAAAAAACAGTGCATCAGATCAAAACTGAACATTAATGATGAAAGAATATCAGTGCTGCCTTTATAAATTAGGAATCTATTGACAGTGGAATTGTATTAAGCCTGTCCATGCCTTTGCATTCAAGAGAGCTGGACTGAATTATGCCAAATAAGAAATGTCCCAGAAATTTGAAGGATATAAGAGAACATTATAGCGATCTATCCTGACCCTGTGTGCACAGTAGAGTCTGCACTATTTCAAAAGTCAGACATATGAAAAGACCCTTTCATATACCAAGAGATATTCTCATAGGAAATACCATATTACAGGCATTGCTAAATAAATATTGGTATTTATACATATATGTCTGTTGAGAAACCTTTATATTTATTTAAAAATAAACATATATAATATGCATGTTATGATATTATTTAACCAAATATATGTAATGAGAGCCCAAAGACAGAATGATGTCCTCATATCAGCTAACAGAAACTAACTGTAATGTCTTTAGGCTCTTTACATGAAAAGCATTTGGAATGTGTTGAGTTCTGCCTTGGGGGGCATGAAGAACCAGTTGAGCTTATGGGTAAGAATTAAGGGGCAGGATAACATGGGTGACACTGCTGAGGGTGTTTACTAAAGGCCACTTGAACAGACCACCCTGCTGTGAAAGAACACAGCCAGGCACACATAGCCCAGGATGTTTGATACAGAGCACTGATTTTCAGTAAATGTAGTGAATGAATCATACCCTGTTGGATTCATGAAAATTGTTCCCTGTTGGATTAATGAGGTATGCCAAAGATTGAGTGGAAATGACAAGCACAACACTGAACTAGGTAGCCAGGTGAACCAGGTGTGCTGATTGCTTTGGTGCAAGTGAGTTTGGCTACCTCAAGCAGAACCCAGCCATTAGGAGAGGTTGTTACTGGTGATACACCATGTCCCAGACAGAGCAGAGGCCTCCACTAGCTCCTGCAAAACCTTGTTCGAGCTTATTTAGCTAATCCAGAGCAGCAATCCTGTATGCCTATCACTTCCACTTAATTCTCATCCAGCACTACACATCTGGCCTGATCCAGCACATCTCCACAAGGCTAAGAAGGCTGTAGGTGTACTGAACCTGCACAGATGTAGAGCAGTAAGACCATCAGTAGATCACTGAAGTTTTGCGTGATACATCAATTTACACTGAGTTGCAAGGTAAACTGCAATGTATTTGGAATTTGAATGCAATCTGATTTGCACTGAGTGGCAAAGATAGTGAGTCTGAATATACTGCAACTGAATACTGGGAAACACCAGTATTTGGCATAAGCAGAGAAATTGTAAGTAGAAACTTATGCACATGTAGTTTAACAAGGAAAACTTTAATTCCTTGATTATTCAGTATCTCAAAATGAAAAGCTACTCTTTCATAGAGGAGAAAATTTTGCTGCTGTTGAAATATTTTCTTCATGAATATGTGTATAGTCACTCCGGAAAAGAAGATGTTTGAAGTATGATGATTGAAATGCCAGGTGTAGACTAGACTCATTTTACATAATAACATTCATTAAGGAATAAAATGATCATCATTGTCATAATCAGTCCTAATTCCTACTCTGCTGCTATGAACTTTATGTTGATTTATCACACCAAAGATGTGAAACTCTGTACCAATAATTTAATACTTAAGCCAGATAACACAATTTGTCTCAGACTCTTCATGTTTCTCTAAAGAAACAGTACAGTAATGGCCAGGTGTGGACCAAATTTACTCAGGGATTATTATTGCACACTTGCCCAAACACCTTTTTACAATCTACCATTTCAAGGTGTACAGGTTGAGGCAAGACATACTCTTATTGAAACAATTGATGCTGCAAACCAGGTTTTGCAATCATCAACACAAATTCCAAATATCAACGTTTTCTGCTCTGATGATCCATCCCACTTCTGGATGGCTGTGCTGGAGGCTGCAGAAATTGGAATTACTATTGTAAGAATTCATCTAGTCAACTGAATAGGCTGAGTAGGAGAAAAATAAACTGAATAGTCTTTTTTAACTGTGAACATTATGTTCTCTCTGAATGTGTTCAGCTACTGATGACTGCAGGTGAATAACAAGAATT